>NC_028647.1:25289024-25339465 GCF_001406875.1 Solanum pennellii | reverse complement strand
GTGTATATATATATATATATATATATATATATATATATATATAGTATATTTTATAAATATTTGTAATATTTTGTAAAAAAAGTCGAGATAAGTGTTTTATTGTTTTATTCTAGCGAAAACTACAGTAATATTGAATTAGTTAAACTGATTAGCCTATAATTATGTTATTTATTTTATTTCATTATGTTTAAGGAGATCGTTATTTAATTTCATTTGAATTCATCTTGTTTAAGACTCGGCCGAAGTTAGCTAATCAACTCAATTTGGTCGTTTCCTCACAGTATTGTCTACTATCGAAATACATTTGATTGTATATAATTTTAGCCAACTTTGTCTCTCTCTCTAAGACCAAATTTTTGGATTTCTTCAATGCAATTCCCCATCGATCCAATTCACCCTCCCTTCAACACATTTATATTTTTATTTCAGTTCCCACTTGACTAACTTCAGCCCATTCCCCAAACGACCCAACCCACTATTTATTCAAGACCCGACTCAATCCTTTTCTTTTGCAACAAAGGAGACTCAGAAACGTCAAAGAAGCAACAAATGAATACACAACGTCACCTAGACGGAAAATATCAACTTTTCTGCATCACCTCCCTCGCCAAATATTTGTATAGTAGAGTAGATCCGCCTAATATTCTATCCTTGCAGCTGCAATTTTCTCTTTTGACTCGCGTGGATGGAACCAGGTTGAGTGCAAGGACGAGTGGATTGAATCCGAGCCCTCCATGCTACCACTTTAACCGAATTTCGTGGAATTTGGTTGAAATCTCGTAAAAACACAACTTCTTTCTCGTCCTAGTGAAGATGTTGAAATATTTGAGTTTGATATTTTTCTATTTTTCCTTTCTTCTTATCCCAAAATTTTCAGCTTTTCCCCAAAAAACAAACCTTAGAATTATTCTTATAAATACATCTTTTCTTTTCATTTGTAGGGGTTGGAGATTTTTAGTTGGATTTTTACCTAGCAAGAAAATACAAAGAATGCTTGTGCAATAATATTTTAAATTGTACTAAATGCATTTCGAAAAAAAGATTATAATAGTATAAGTTTTTATCCTAGGCTTCTAGTTGTTCTTTGGTGTTCGAGATCTTATGGTGAAGGTCGTAGCCCTTCCTATTTGTTTCAGTTCGCTGCACACAAGAAGGTAAAATTTATTTTTAATTAGAACTTCTTAGTTGATGTACTACTTTCAATGATGTTGGGCTGTCTATTTATTTGTCTTTCTTCTTCCTTTCTCGGCCACCTTTGTTCTAGTCGATTTTTGTCTTATGTCGTAGCCTAGTGATCGATTTGGAGTCGTCTCTTGTTTGTTTGAGATATAAAATGTGCTCTTGTAAATGTTGTTATTTGTATGAGTTTTAGAATTTCTCTTTCGAGTTAGATATCGTGTTGAAGGGTCCATTTTTTTCAAATAAAATCTGTAATATCTATGATGTTATTGTTCTGTTCTCATATGATGAAGTAGGACTCATGCATGTCGACGTGTAGTTAGAGGATACGAACAAGTCTTTACAAGTTGTATTTAGCTGCATTTGAATGCGAGTTAGCAAATTTTCATGTAATAGTCTTGAATGTGATTAGCTCGTCATGCCTAGTTCTTGCTCGCTTATATTTTCTTTTGTAGCGTTGATATTTATGAGGTAAACTTTGTGTGTCTGCTATATTTTGGTGTACTCAAATCTGACCCATTCTTATTTAACATTCAAGTGACTTGTCTTTAAACTTGCAAGATCTCTTTTAAGATATTTTGGGTATGAATCCTTAGCATGTTTTCCTCTAAAAATTAGCATATTTGTATTCCTGTCAAGTCATAAGCGTACATCCCTGTATTTGTTGTTTTATTTACAGGTATCTTTGTTGAGTATCATGCCTTTGAACAAAGTATAATCACCTTTGAGTATCAAGAAGTGACCCTTTGGTATTATGGATTAGTTTGTTTCAATTCTTATTTATTTAGGATTATCGTGATAATCTTTAGAAGGCATGTGCTGGAGTTATGAGTTATCCCTTAGTCCTTGGTATGTGATTTATAATAACCATCATATAGCTTCCTTTGTTACAGAGTGGGGTTTGGTACTTGCTTGCTTTTATGTGTCTCTTCTTTCAGTTTTTCTTATTTGTCCAATGCTTTTTGACTTCTTATTCTTATTTTTGTTGCGTGTGAAACTCCATCTGAGTCCATAGAGGACTCTCTCCTTCCTTGCATATCGATTTGGGCCATGAAGGTCCAATCTTTCATTTTTGAGTCAGCCACTTATAAATTCTATGTACAAATCACGAAATGAAAATATGGAGCAGAGCAAGAGTTTAAAAGATTGGGTCAAAAGCCCACTCTTTATTCTTAAAATTGTATTTTGTTATTTTGGTCCTAAGCCCTTGTCATTTCATTTATTTATTTTATTGCTTTATTAGTCCTTAGGAAAGGTGAAAATTGGGCCTAAGTTTCAAAAAAATTATTTCTTTTACATTAGTCTAGGACATGTGCAATTCGAATGGGCCAAAATACTGGCTCAGGCAGACATGAAAAGAAGATTTTTGGCCCCAAACTTTTCCCTTTTTTTTTTTATTATGTCTATTTACTTGTTAATATTTGTCGTTAATCTTAAAGTCAAAAAATTCAAATCCCCGATAGACGCCTATTTTGGTTTAATAATTTAACTAAATCGGTCATCTTTTAATGAACTTAGAGAATTATCTTCGAGAAGTATCTCACTTAGATGTTAATATTCCCTTTTTCCTTCTCCCTCTTTTAAATTGGTCTTAATTATAAAATAGTTCAATTTTTTCTTAAATAAGTTAAGTTCAATTATTTTAGCCAAATAATTAATTGTTGGATAACCGCATTAGCGGATGTTTTAGATGCCTTAAAACCCTTCCTAAAACACTAATAAGAACCCCGAACCCATTAAATACTTTCAATTGATTTCCTGTTTTAAATCTCTTTAAAATTGATCTTCTTAAGTTTCCTTTAAAATTAAGTGGCGACTCTAAACCGATCATTATTTTTGAATAAAATAGTTTTATTTCTCTTTGCTATTTATTGAGAAGCTGAACGAAGAAGATATTTCTGTTAATTTCCAAGATCTTCCATATTTATAGGACATTTGTTTAATATCATTCATTACTAACATTTTTATTAAATGTGTTTATCTATAGCCAGAGTTGATTCCCAAGGAAGACATTTTTATGATATTTTTTTAATGTATATTACTAAGTATAGACAAACATAATGATGTTATTTTAGTTATTTTTTTACTTTATTATTATTATACACTTCATGTTTATCATATTTGTACGTTATTTTTAACTCCTCCTCGATTTAAAAATAATGAATTTAGTCGAGACCCGCAATTATAAATTTTGAAGGATGTCAATACCTTTTCTTTGGGATCATTTGAACCCTTACCTAGAATCTATTTGTTTCGTAGACTTTTTATTTTTTAATTTATAGTTAATTGATTGACTAAACATCCTAAAATTAGGTGGCGACTCCTAAAAATCTTTTATTAATTTTTTTAAAAATTTAATTTGATTAAATTATTATACTTTTTTGAGTTTCATAATGTTGCACCTTATTTGCAAAAATAGAGATGTAAATAGTACTGATATGCATCATTGATGTCATGACTCAAAAATGGATGTAAATATGACACTCGCCAAGTCTCACCAAGACATGTCAACCTAAAATCCAAATAATATGATAAATGTGGAAGTAAAGTAAAAATAAAAGTCTAATACTATGAAAGAATGCGGAAAATTCATAATTAACTTAAATATACCTTAAAAATTTGGTTGTCGCGTGCACAAGACTCTAATGTGTTACATTAGATTTGAAAGAAATAAAGAAGTCCCAAATGATGTTGTCTCTAAAGTAGAACAATATCATAAATACCTGTGAAAATATTTGATAAGATGACAGTTAACTACCTCACAAATCTCCATAGAAATCATCCAAAAAGAAGAGAATAGAAAGTATCACGAAGATTCAAGCTCGTAAGTTACAAAAATATAGAAGCAGCGGGTGACTAACAAGACACAAATACTAAACACGTAAACTTCTAACATAAGCTAAGGGAATAGAATACGAATACTCTTTACACTCCAAGCGAACCTCCACAACTACAACTTGCATAAAAGCTAGTCCAACCTAATTGTTCACAATTTACATAGCGCATATCTTAACAACACACTAATAATTACATATCCTCAACAACAATTTGAATATTCATCAATCACAAGTTCCACAGAAAGACACTCAAAATATGAACAAGACACAAGATCAAGTTCACAAATGATAAAGATGTGCAAGACAATAAAATACAATATCAAGTGTAGTGATACATGTATGACCTTGAGATACACACCCGATATCTCTCAGTCTAGGAACTATAGGTCATATATGTCATGCATCCATTGTAGAGTACAACACCATCATTGATAATAAAATTCTCGTGGCGAGCGACACATACCTCTATAATAGAATCTTTCGCGGCATGCGACACGCCCCTCGATAATAGAATTTATTGTGGCGTGCGTGTAACATCTCATAACTCGTAATATCAGAGAATAAACTAGAAACAAATAATTTTCACTTTAGTAAAGACAAAGGAAAATCTGGAAAATTTCTTAGAGTTAAGAAAGTGAGTTTTTGGTCATTTTCAAATGGTCATAACTTCTATCTTTGAGTTAGTTCTTTATATGGTTGGAAATACCTTGGAGAGATATTTCCAACGACGCCTATTTTGCACGATTTCAATATCGTATGAAGGGGTATGCCTTCTAAAAGTTTGATTGTTGAAGTAAAAAAAGTTCAATCCGAATTTAAGTAAGGGCAAAGTAGTCTTTTCATCCATCTATTTCCTAATTTGTTTTAAAGGTTTATTAGGGATAAAAATAAGCCTTAAGTTAGTTTTAGAAAAATATGCTTAGGGCTTGGGAGAAAATAGAAGAGAAAAAGGAGAAGGGAGAATGATCAAGAACGCTAAGGTTTTACAAAAGGAATTCGTCGGGATTGATCCCTATCAAGGTATGTGAGATCTTTTGGTGTTGGGTTAGTTAATCCACACACCAACTTGTTTAATTCAGTGAATTTTGAGTAGATTGAATAATGAAAAGTGAAGTTCTTGAAGAACATTTTTGAATTCTTGTTGATTGATTTGTTACATGCCTTTAGATGATTTAAGACGTGTTTGCGGGTTGTTTTTCGAATCTAATCTACTGTTATTGAGGGGATTAGGGATTCTAAGTGATTGAGGAAATATCCATGGAAGTTTAGAGGGTTTAGAGATGAAAAACGAAAAAGAAAAGTCGAAATGACGGTCCATCAAACCTTAGGGCGCCGCGCTAGCCAGAGGCCAACAGGACATGCTCTGTCTGTCAGGCCCTAGTGCACCACACCACCTTAGCCCCTCAGGACAGACTATGTCTGTCAGGCTCTGTCGCCTTACGCCTTTCAGAGCACTTAGGAAGACTAGAGATCCCTTTCATTCCCCATCTTTTCATACTAGTTCCGAAGTGATGTACCCACGTTTCTTAATTGATTCCAACACTCTAAGGTACATCTAAACATCATGAAATCATCCATAAACATGATATCATGAGCCTTGAATCCATAATTCAAGTCAAGCAAAGTTAAGATCAAAGTCAAAGAAGTTCAGAGTCAAGTCTAAAAGTTAAAAAGTAAGTCAAAGTAGAGTTCTTAAAGTTTTCAAGAGTCTTATTTAAACATTTTAACTTTGTTTCAAAACTCAAGTTTCAAGCTAAGTAAAGAGTTAAGTTGAAGTTCTTTTCTTCAGAGATATAGGGGGACTAAGTATTACCAAAGAGACTTAAAATGTTTTTTACACATTTAAGCAAGTAAGAAAACTTTGATTTCCAAGGTGCCTTAGGGAAAGTTTTCAGAAAAAAAACTATAGCTTTCTAAAAGAAGCAAGGTGGGAAACTAAGATTTCAAGATAGTCTTGAGATAAGTATTTTGAGCACTAATCTCAAACCACAGAATTAGTATGTTTGTAAAACATAAGAGCCACCATATTTTTGGAGTAGTATTGAGCACCTATATAGGGTGTTTTAATCGAAATTTGAAAAAATATATATTTTATAAGTTTTCGACTTTTTTAGAGCGCCACTTAATTTTTAGAAAATTAAGAAAACTATTGTTTTGTTTTCGAAAGACTCAACAGAAAAATCTAGTGAAAACATTTAAAGGGGGTTCGGGGATTCATATTTATATTTTATGAAGGTGTTAAGCACCCAAAATATCCGCCTACTTGCGGTTTTCCGACAACTAAGTAATTTGGCTAAACTTATAAAATTTATTGGAAATTATTTGAAAGTGAAGCAGTTTCTAATTTTATTGATTTAATTTATTTTAATTATTCTAAGTTGTTTCGAAACTAAGAAGCTCGTTAACTAATTTATATCGGGGAGGTTCAAAATTGGGTGTCAACAACTGTCCCTTATTTTTCTTTGATTTATGCAAGAAATTCGAGAAAAATGAAATTGACCAAGCCAAATCGACCGCCCACATTTATATTTAGGAAGGGACTTGGTATGGACTTCAGGAGTTATGGCCGAACCCCGGAACGGGTTTCCTACATATCTCAGGCAATATGAGAATTCAAGCCACTTGTAGTTCAACACGCTTGATTTTGAAAAAGTGCAAAGCCATGTCGATACCGAATTATGAAGGGATTAAAATATCCGGGAATAGGATTTAAGAGCGAATGTTGGAATATAGCCGAGTTTTCAACGTTGAGCTCGCCTACATATCCTTAAACCTTAGGCATCAGGCTGCTTATAGTTCGACTCAATCCGGTTGAAAAGGAAATATATTATCCTAGATAACCCTTGGTTTTGGACGAGTGACAAATTTAATCGAGTATGGAAAAGAGGCTTGTAACCTCTTATCCATGAATGTGGCGTGCTCCACACTCATAATTAAGAATTTACACGGACATTTTTTCCAAAGCATTTGGCGTATTGTCACTCAGATTGGAAGCATGATTCCGGTATATACCAAAATTTCCGGATGTGAGACCAAAACTTACAAAAACCAAAGAAAAACTCACATGCCTTCTAATAGGGGTGTGGTTTGATTGTGGTGGAAGTCGCTCCTCTGCTCGCGTCCTAAGAGTTTGACAATCCTCTTTGGACTATGTCCCAGTTCGCTGCCAAGAAAAGTTCCACGTTGTGCTGCATCCTTTTCGATGTCGTCCGCACATGTGGTATGTTTTAGAGAATTCATCCTTTCGGATGCTCTCGACAAAGACTGAGATAAAACTCGTCAGCTTAAAAATGCAATTCAACTGGAAGATAGTGTCTTTTACCGTGTCAACATTTAATTGTTCTCCTTTTCCATTTGACGTCAACTCGATCGGTTTGACGTAAAGCAAATAAAGCTTATGTCTTATGTTTTGCAATATCTATCTTCAATGTACTCTTCATTGGATGTCTAAATAAATAAAGTTGAGGCAATCCTGATATTTTCTTCGTTGCTTTTGATGATTCTCTTGGCATTCACTTTTGCCAAATAAAGATGCAGTTGATGTTGAGGGGTAAATATTTCCCTTGAGATGCACGATTCCTCCTCTGACAGTGCATGATTTCTTGCGGGGCATGAATATCTTCCCGCAATGCGTGATTTCTTGAGGGGTATGAATATCTTTCCGCAATGCATAAATTTCTGCGAGGCATGAATATCTTCTTGTGATGCATAATTTCTGTGAGGTATGAAATCTTCTCGCTACGCCTAATTTCTGCAAGGTATGAAATCTTCTCACGATGCATAATTTTTGTGAGGTATGAAATCTTCTCACGATGCTTAACTGTATGTGAGGTATGAAATCTTCTCGCGATGCAATAAATTTCTGCGAGGTATGAAATCTTCTCGCGATGCATAAATTTCTGCGAGCTATGAAATCTTCTCGCGATGCATAAATTTCAACGATGCATGGAATCTTCTTGCGATGCATAGCTCTTGGCCAGGCATAAATATTAACTCTCGATGCATGAATATTGACTCACGATGCATGATCTTCCGTGATTCATGAATATTGACCCGGGATGCATGATCTTCCACTATGCATGAAAATTGACTCGTGATATTGACTAGCGATGCATGAATATTGACTCACAAAGCATGAATATTAACTCTTGATGTCGTCCTTGGTACCAAATGAAGATAGTGCTTCAATCAAGCAACCTAGTGATCTTCTGGGTGCTTTCTGGATAATCATATCGTCTACAATGATGATAATGGTAAAACGACTTCCAGATAATATATCGTTTTGATCGACAATAAAATAACTGAACCCTCTGGGTAATGCATAATATCATATCTGACATTATCATGCAAATGACGCCTTTTACGGAAACCTAAACTCTTCCTTAAGACTTTCGCTTGATTCATCTTTGAATCTAGCTGGACGTTCTTTATAAACTTCATGTTGTTAGAAATTGATTGAAATAAACAATTCATATTCCCAAGTCTTCCGACAGAAGCGATATAAAATGCTTGCTGATCTAGGAAAGCTATTGATTCTGGGATAGTTTTCTCCTCCTTTGACTTGTCTATATTCATCCATCGGAAGAATTTGCTAATTTCAGAGAAAATATATAAACCTGCGTCCATAGAAGAATTTTTAGTTTTAAAAAAAACTAATATGTGTCGATTTCTTTAGTTGTCTGCTCCTTGTCCAGCTATCTCCGGTTGATTTCCCGATCTCTCGACTCTTGATAGATGAGAAAAAATTTTTATGCCAAAACAAATGAAACGAAGGGAAAATTTAAGAGAAATAAATTTTTGAGAAATAATATCTTAAAAAGGTCACTGCCAAGTCATGTCATATCAGGCTTAGTAAACTTCTTTGAGTCTGATGCTTGGAGATTTATTAGATTATTTGTTGGGGAGTTTTCAGAGTCACTCCAGACTTGTAGATAAACCCATGCTGAAATTTTGAGGCCATCCTCAAAATTTCTGTCCCAGTTAATTGTCTTGCTTATCTTTCCACTGTAACTGAGTAGATCGTGGAATTTTTGAGATCTTCTCAAAAATTCTGTCCAAGTTGCAAATCTTGAAATATCTTCAATCTGGACTTGCTGAGGAAAAATCTTCTTCTCGAGAATTTTTAAGTCCCTTTCAAAAATTATGTTCAAGTTCTATTGTAAAGAGAAATAGAAATCTTACGGGAGATATGACCAAACCCTTATGGCGGCTATGTATCCCGTTGAGGCAGGAATGAGGTCAAACGTAGTTCCCCCCTCAAAGGTTGGCAAAATAAGAAAAATTACAACGAAACCGACCGAGGCCGACATTAGGCCACCTACGTATCTCATTCTTAAGAATTCAGGTCGAAGGTAGTTCAAATACAAAGAAATATTTAAATTGGATAATTGGGGTGACCAAGGCCGACATAAGCCGCCTACGTATCTCATTCTTGAGAATTCAAGTCAGACGTAGTTCATTACAGGAGGGATAAGAATTTAAGCAAAAAAAATACAAGCAAACAGAATAATTACAAGTAAATAACAGAAATGCAAACCGCAGCTTCACACGTAGTATCTCTTGACAGCATCTAAGTTAATTGGTTTCGGCCATGCAGTGCCATCCATCTCTGACAAGACGAAAGCACCTCCGGATAATACCTTGCAAGCCATGTAGGGTCCTTGCAAATTCGGCGCGAATTTTCCTTTGTATTCGTCTTGATGAGGAAAATGCACTTAAGGACCAACTGACCAACTTTGAAAACTCTGGATCTTACGCTCCTATGAAAAGCATGAATCATTCTCTGTCGATACAACTGACAATGACAAACAACAACCATTCTCTTCTCGTCAATCAAAGTTAACTGATCGATTATCTTCCTAACCCATTCAGCGTTACTCAACTCAGCTTCTTGGATGATTCTCAATGACGGTATCTCAACTTCGGCAGGTATGACTGCCTCTGTTCCATATACTAGTAAGTACGGAGTAGCTCCAGTCGATGTTCTAATAGTCGTTCGATAACCCAATAAAGCATATGGTAACATCTCATGCCAACCTCGGTGATTGTCAATCATCTTCCTCAGAATCTTCTTGATATTCTTATTGACGGCCTCTACAGCTCCATTCATTTGAGGGGGATAAGCGGTCGAATTTCGATGAGTAACCTTAAATTTTTCACAGATATCTCTCATCAAGTGACTATTGAGATTCACACCATTATCAGTAATGATCAACTCTGGTACTCTAAACTTGCATATCAAATTGTTGCGAACAAAATCAGCCACAACTTTCTTAGTTACCGACTTGTAAGAAACTGCTTCCACCCACTTGGTGAAATAGTCAATAGCAACCAAAATGAATCTGTGTCCATTAGAAGCGGCCGGCTCTATCGGACCGATGACATCCATACCCCAAGCTAAAAATGGCCAAGGTGAACTCATTGCATTAAGTTCGTGAGGTAGAACTCGTATCAAATCACTGTGCACTTGACATTTGTAGCAGTTTTGCACAAACTTGCAACAATCATTCTCCACTCATCTAGAAATATCCGGCTCGTAGGATCTTTCTTGCCAAAGTGAGCCCATTCATATGCGTGCCGCAAACTCCAGCATGTATCTGTTCAATAAGCTTCACAGCATCAACACATCTTAGAAGACCCAAATCTGGAGTCCTCCTATAAAGGACTTCTCCGCTTAGGACGAAATTGAGAGCCATACAGCGTATCGACTTCTTCTGATTGGACGTAGCATCTTCGAGATAGGTTCCAGACTGCAAATACTTCTTTATATCAAAATACCAAGGCACACCGCCTGGTTCCGCTTCAAAATGGAAACAATGATCTGGATGTTCTTTCAACTCTATATCCAGAGGATCAATATAATATGTATTCGGATGTTTAATAAAATCGAAGCGATGGTTGCAAGAGCATCGGCCAATTCATTCTGTATTTTGGGAGTATGTCTGAACTCGATCTTACAAAATCTTTTGCGCAACTTCTGCACACATTGTACATAAGGTATAATCTTTGGGTTCTTCACAGCTCATTCTCCTTGAACTTGATGAATCAAAAGGTCTGAATCTCCAATAACCAAAAAACTCGTAGACATTCATGTCGATGGCCATTTTCAAACCAAGAATACAAGATTCGTATTCGTCCATGTTGTTCATGCAATTAAATCGGAGCATAGCCTTCATGGGATAGTGCTGACCAGATTCTGACACTAGGACTGCTCCAATACCTTTACCTTGATGATTTGCCGCTCCATCAAAGAATAATATCCAACCTGGATACGCTTCAGAAATATCTTCACCCACAAATGACATTTTTCATCGTGAAAATAAGATTTAAGTGGTTCATACTCTTCATCAATGGGATTTTCTACAAGATGATCAGCCAGATCCTATGCCTTTATCGCTTTCTGATCACATACACAATGTAAAATTCACTCAACAACATTTGCCACTTAGCTAACTTTCCAGTCGGCATCGCCTTTCTGGAAGATATACTTCAGTGGATCCATTATGGAAATGAGGTATGTAGTATAAGAAGACAAATAATGTCTCAGCTTCTGGGCAAGCCACGTCAAAGCACACCACATTCTCTCAAACAAAGTATAACGAGACTCATATGGAGTAAACTTCTTGCTTATATAATAGATATCCCTTTCCTTGTTTTCTGTCTTATCGTTTACCAAGTACCCATCCGAATGCACTATATGAGACAGACAGGTACAACAACAAAGGAATCCCTTCTCGCAGAGGAACCAATACTGGTGGATTGGACAAATAGTTCTTGATAGCATCAAAATCAGTCTGAAACTCTTCAGTCCACTTTGTCGGGGCGTCTTTCTTCAACAGCTTGAAAATAGGCTCACACACCATGGTTGATTGAGCTATGAATCGACTGATGTAGTTCAACCTCCCTAAGAAACTCATCACCTCTTTCCTCATCTTCTGCGGAGGTAACTCTTGAATTACTTTAATCTTGTAAGGGTCGAGCTCAATACCCCTTCTACTGACTATAAATCCCAACAATTTTCCGGTTGGAACTCCAAAAGCACATATGGAGGGATTTAACTTCAAGTTGTAACGACGCAGACGATCAAAGAATTTCCTTAGATGTGTCAAGTGGACCGAACTCTCGCGGACTTGATTATGACATCATCCACACACAATTCAATCTCCTTATGAATCATGTCATGAAATATGGTCGTCATAGCCATCATGTAGGTAGCACCATCATTCTTGAGGCCAAATGGCATCACTCTATAATGGTATACACCCCAAGGTATAATAAAAGTTGTCTTTTCTGCATCGTCCTCATCCATCAGAATCTAGTGGTAACCTGCGTAACAACCCACAAATGACTGCATTTCATGCTTAGCACAGTTATCAATCAAAATATGAATATTCGGCAAGGTAAAATTATCCTTCAGGCTAGCTTTGTTGAGACTCTGTAGTTGACACAAATCCTAAATTTCCTGTCTTTCTTGGCAACCGGAACAACATTGGCTAACCAAGTTGGGTATTGTGTCAATTCCACCAATCGAGATTCTATTTGCTTTGTGATCTCTTCTTTGATCTTCAAACTTAGTCCAAGCTTGAACTTCCAAGCCTTTTACTTCACCGGATCGAACCCCCGATTAATCGACAGTTTATGAGATACAACATCGGTACTCAGCCCTTGCATGTCACCGACTTCCCAAACAAACACATCAACATATTCAACAAGCAAATGAATCAGGCCCTCTCTCTGAGTTTCATTTAAGTGGATGTTGATCTTAACCTCTTTAACACATTCTAGATCCCCCAGATATACTGTTTTTGTTTCCTCTAGATTTGATTTATGCTGGTTTTCAAACTGCCGGAATTCTTTGGCAACATACTCCGATTCCTCACTTTATTCTTCGTAATCATCAACCGCGTCATCACCTGCCTCATTTTGTTCATTCAGCTCGTGAAATGACATGACATTGGCAGATCTAAAAATTACAATACTGAAACCATAAACAAACGAAGTTAGGAAAGTAAAGTATAAAAGATGAATAAATAAATACAGTTTAAAAACAGAAGAGGCTTTCATTCAAATTGGAAAACAATGAAAACTTTTGCCATGACATAGTGCCATGTTTCCTTCTTTGAACATCACGATGGAATTTCGAAAATTCAAAATAGTTAAAAAAAATATGCAAAATGGTGGATCTCGAGGCTCTTCCGGACTACCACCAATTTAAAATATGCATGAAATGATGCCCTTCTACCGAGGGTTCGGGGGATCAGGATGGGCGTGGAGGTCTAATTCTGCAGCATTTCTCCTGGCTCAGTATTACGGATACCAGCTAGCTCGACCTCTTCATCAATAACAATATCGATCTCCTCGAAGAGGTCACAGATTCCTTCCACAAGGTCTTCATGCTCGGCATACTCCCGAACTAGGAAGGATTGATACAGATGTGGGATCAGCTTAGCCAAAGCTTGATCATTTTTCTTGTTCGTCTTCATGTCATCATCTATGGGGATGTACCCCAAACTATATCTGGATCCTTTGAAGAGGACTGGAATAGGCTCAATAATTCCTTAGGAATTTCTTCCAAATCTGAAACCTGGTTCAAAACCATTCTGCAGCATCACAGTGGCTATCAACTTATACACGGCAGGCATGGGAGTCTCTGGAGCCAAGTCTTCATCGGTGGCATTTACCAGCTCCACCGTATAAAAATATGTACCTCGCGATACTTCATCAGTGATTGGCGCGTGTCTGCCAGAGTGACTCCCTTCGCCATGAATAACCAGCTCTTCGTTCTTCCAAACGAGCTTCATCATCTGATGTAGAGTAGAAGGGACAACTCCAGCCATATGAATGAAAGGTCTTCCTAGAATAAGGTTATAGCTGGTATCCATATCCAATACTTGAAACTATTCACTGAATTTTGCTGGGCCCATTTGGATGATTAAATTCACCGCTCCCAACGTATCTCTCTGAACCCCATCAAAGTCTCTTACGTTGACTTGGTTTTGTTCCAGCTTCCCAAGGTCAAACCTTAGCTGCCTCAACATTGACAATGGGCAAATATTCATACCAGATCCAAATTCTACTAAGACGTGGTTGGCAATCTTTTCGCGGAATACCACAGTGATGTGCAACGCCTTGTTGTGTGACCTCCCTTCAAAAGGCAGCTCATTATCACAAAAGCTGATTCGTGACCTCAAATAACCTGGTGAATCATAGCGGCCACGTTATTGCTGCTTTAGCCCGCGGGTACATACGTATCATCAAGAGCCTTCATCAAAGCCTGCCTGTGCGATTGATAGCTCATCAGCAAGGCCCATACGGAGATCTGGGCTGGATTCTTCTCCAAATGCTTGACGATAGAATAATCTTTCCGCTGCATTATTCTCCAGAATTCCTCCACTTCTCCTTCGCTTATTGGCCATTCTGATCCTTCTTTTGACCTCCGAGAGCAAGCTCGTCAAGAGTGTAACATCTTCCGTATCTGGTCATGCCTTGAGCAGCAGCAGTTTCAATAACGAACTTAGGCTTGATGAGAGTTTTTGATGTCACCAAAGCAACAGCCTTTGCGGGTGTCAAAATGACGAACTCTTTCTTCTCTTTGATGCTTAAAGAAGCTACAACCTTTTCCGAATCATCATGAACGATGGGAGTAATATTTTTTGTTCCACACCAGTCATTGTCTGTCTCGATCATATTGATATTTCCGCCCCCATGATTTGGAAACGAGTTGGTGTTGACATTTGGTGCCGCTGGTTGAAGAGAGACTACCTCTTGGTCAATCAAATCGTAAATTTTGTGCTTGAGGTTGATACAATCCTCAGTATCATGCCCAACAGTGTTGGAATGATAAGCACATCTCTGATCGGGTCTGTAGAATTTTTAATTGACATCAACGGGTTTGGGCCCCACAGAGTGGATGTATTCGGCCGCGTCTAGTCACTCGTACAACTTTTTTCGGATTTCAGTGAGCGCAGTGAAGTTCCTTGAAGGCTTCTTCTCGAATCTAGGTCGGGGAGGGTCATAACTGCCTTATTGAGGAGGAGGCACCTATTGATAACTTGTGGTATTTGGATGGGGAGATTCGCTTCTGGGATATGGATTTGTTTGGTAGTTTGGCGATGTAGCTTTGTAATTCGGAGTGGAATTTTGGTATAGTGGAGATTGGACTTGATAAAGAGGAGGGCGTGCTCGGTAGTTCGACTGCACGTTAGCGCAATTGGGAGCAATTGAATTTGGTAGGGTGGAGGATGATTTGGGTAAATGGGAGATGGATTTTTGCAATTTAGGGGTGGACTTGGTATAGTGGAGCTTGGACGTTTGGATAAGTGGCGGTAGCATTCTGATAAATTGAAGGATTATTGGGATGACTAGCTTGTGTGTAGCAAGCTTGGTAGGACTTCTGGGAAGGCCGGGAACGACCTTGGGAATATGACGAACTTCTGGGGGTTTTCCTTCCCCTATATGAACAACAACGATTTCTTCTCTTTTCTTTTTCAACAACCCTGAGGATCCAGGCGATGCGGCTACACGGGATATCTTTCCTGATTTTAAACCGTCCTCGATAGTCTCACCAATCTTGACTATCTCGACAAACTTTGCTCCAACGAGCAACATAATTCTATCATAATATTCAGGATCTTGCACCCGCACGAATACTTCAACGATTTATTTCTCATAAATGGGTGGTCTCACCCTTGCCGCTTCTTTTCTCCACCTATAGGCGAACTCCCGATAGCTCTCGATTAATTTTTGCTTCATCTTCTCCAAAGAGTATCAGTCTGGAACAATTTCTACGTTGTAAGCAAATCGATCGATAAAATCTTTAGCCAATGCATTCCAGCTGGGCCATTGCCTGGTTTCACGCGAAGTGAACCATTCAATAGCTTCTCCACATAGGCTACGGCTGAAGAGCCGCATCAATAAAGCTTCATCCCTTCCAACTCCAACGAGCTGGTCACAGTAGGCTCTCAAGTGAGCTATAGGATTCCCCATTCCTCTGAAGGTGTCAAACTTCGGGATCTTGTACCCTTCTGGATGGTCCAAATTTGGATGAATACATAAGTCTTCATAATTAAGCCCGACGATATCAGGGACGCATTAAAGCTCTTTCACGGCTTTCTTGATCTCTTCCTTTATGTCGACTTTTACCTCTTCCTTTGCCCTCCACTCCTTTTCCTGTTCCTTATCATGGTCCACCTCAGAACCATGCAGATCGTGCTCGGCAGGGACGGGAATTTGGAAAGTGGTTCTTTTGGGTAAGTGGAGCTACAGAGGGACTCTAGGCATTTTGAGAGGTTTGATAATTTTGTGGGTAAGTCTGCGGATTGGTATTCTGATTTAAGTGGTGGTGGGGTGTTTGTGGATTAAAAGTATTTTGATTTGGATTCTGGTTTCAATTTTGCGGTGGAGGAACAGTTTGATGGTGGATATTCTGAGGATGGGGTGGCATTTGGGGATGGTTGTTTTGAGGAGGAGGTGGAGTTTGGTAAGATGTGGAAGCATATTGGGGATTTTGGGTAGTTAGATTTAAAACCGAAGGATTCTAAGCAGGTCTAGATGGCTGGTTCTGAGCTTGATCCATATTTGAAGAAGGGAAGTAGATTGAAGGTCTCTCATCAACAGCGTTAGTAGAAAATCCTGGTGGGGGAAGATCCTGTCTCCTTTGCATCTCTACCCTCATCTCTGCAATCTGTTGCATCAGCTACAGAATCAACTCATTCTGGTCCGCTATGGTAGGTTGAGCCACCACAACATCAGTAAGACTTACTTCTTCGTTATTATCACCCATAACAGTCTTTTCTTTGTCTAAGCTTTGTTTAGGGAAGGAATCTGTGGGACCTTTTGATCTGGTGAAATAGGGATGATCTGCCAACTTTTATCGACATAGATCAATTTCAAAGTACCTGAGAAGGAAAACAACTCAAAGGCAGACTTGTCAGTGCAGATTTAGAATACAAAATGCATAATATCACACAGATAGAAGATAAACACTCAAATTGCTTTGTTTGAGGATATCTTCAACTCACGAGTAAGGAGGGAAACACATTTTTTTACAAGCAGGAGTTTGCTTGTTTTAGTTTTGACACTGTCTTAGAAAGGCTAAATAACATTGAGCTAAAATCTTCTTGCAGCTGCTCTTTGATGTCCGTTGATCTGACCTTCGTATCATCTCGTAACATGAAGGGGAGAATGAAAATTTTTAAAGATAGGGGCCGGGCCTGGAGAGGCTGCCTACGTATCTCACAAGGAGAATTCAGGACCAACGTACTTCAAGTACAAGATAAAACATTTTCAATAATTCGTTCATTACGATTACAAGAGAATTGAAAGGCGATAATAGATCTTTTAGAAGATGAAATGATGACAACACGTTAGTCATTTCCCTTCTTGTTCCAGCATTAGTCTCCTCCTTTCAGACGACCTAAGAATGGAGGCTTGTAAATGATTTCCTCGTCGTCGTCTTCCTCAGTCGCTTCAGGGTGAGCGTTATCGGGACCACTATTGGCTCCTTGCTTGTAGACGGGGTATTTTTCGCCCATTTTCCAAATTTTACCAATCATGTTTCTATGGAAGGCTTTGTTCTTCTTCCTCAGTGCAGCCAACCTTTCTCTCATGGAGGCGAATTCTTCCATTTCCACTGTCAGCTCCTCATCAAGTGACATACTTTCATCTAACAGAGTGGCTGTCTCCAATTCTATCCTCGCCTCTCTCGCTTCTCTTTCTTGCACTTTCAACCGAAGTATGTCCAACTTTTGTTGCAAGTCCTGCGTCTCCATCTAAACATCTTTATTTCTCTTCATATGTGATGCTAGATCCTCATCCAGCGTCACGGTTGCAGCTTTGTAGACTGCGGTGGCCATGTCGACTCTGAGCCCTTCATCCTTGGCTTCTTGAATTTCCTGAGTGATCTGCTCGATCTTTCTTTGTAGTTCTTCTACAATGAGTTCCATCTGGATATTCTTACCTTTTTCCATAGCAATGATTTTTGCCTTTCCTGAGACAGTAGAGTAGTGTTTTAGGATTTGTGGTATAGGAGATGTCTTTTGAGTGAGAAACTTAAGACTTGGAAATTTTGGTCGGACATTTTGTAATAGTGACTTCTTTATATTCTTTGGAAATTTCTGTATAGGAGTGGGTTTATGGTATCCTCATTCATATCAACATAACAAGTAAGCAGTTAAACACATATATATCGCGCCCTAACACATACAGAGGGACCCTTTTGTGCCGAGGGTGGGCCTAGCGCATTAGAATGATATACGTGTGAATTTTGAACCAACTAACAATTCCCCCCAAAATAAATTTCACTAGTGCATAATAATGTTCATAAAGGGGAAAATAAAGGAAAAAATATAGAAGATAAACCCACGTAGGGGCCATTTGAAAGGGCAATAAAGGCAGGCCCACGTAGGGGCTGAAAACAACGTAAATACATATAAAAACCCACTATGCCGCTCCAGATGGTCCTGCTCCGTCGCCGTCCCCCTGAGTCTTGTAATGTTGAAACATATACCTTAGCATCAGCAAGAATCCTTCACCAAGGCATCCTTTGTCTTCCAAGATTTCGTATAGCATCCTCTCGATCATCTCCTTGAACCAGGTATCGAAATCATCATAACCAAGCCTTATTCTTTCCACCTCTTGGGTCACCTTCTCAAGAGTATCTTGGTTTTCGACAAACCTAACATACACTTCTTGGGCCTCTTTCTTTATCTCTTGTAGCTCGGCCACCACCTTGGCTTCTCTGTCCGTAACACTGCAAAAGCTATGCGGGGTTTGGGAGGATACGTTTTGTATGTCCTTCTTTAGCCATTCTTTGTAACCCTTGTCATATCCAGCATTGAATCGGTCAGAGGCGATGGTGTCTTTGTCCATACGCTTGGAACTTTTCCATAATATGAACATTTCAGAAGCGTCGTGCACTCTATCATCTCCAATGTCATATACATACGCGCCATAGTATGCTTCATTGGGTACAGTTTGTCTCCTTCCGAACTATCGCAAGACTCGAAATGGTGCATAAGGGCGAATTCCTTGAATACCTGTAGAGGAATCACAACCTGTCTGCGACTCTCCACGATGACTTCTTTGGAGATAAAACGATCAAGCATCTATTGAGATCTTCTTCTCTCAATTCGCAGAAAATTTGAGCCCATCTCCATCTTGTTCTCCGATTATCCATATTCTCCCAGTACAACATATCATTCAAATCTTTAAGGGTGTTCTTGTTGTCAAGAGTATGCAGCTCCCGAGTCCCAGCACCCTTCGCTAAATGGCTGAGGATCCACCATTGAAGGAGCATGTTGCATCCTTGGAAGTATCGATGCCCCTCTTTGCATTTTCCCAGGGCTGGATACATATCGGACAGGATGACAGGAGCTATAGGATAATACTTTGTTGTCCCTTGGTTCTCATACCCTTTGAATAAAGTATGCGCGAGTGTTATAACTCGGGTATTGATGCTTAGACTTGGGCTATGAGGGAAGACCGTTGTTCGCAACAGCGCCACAGCAAATGCTAGAAGACAAATCTCGTTCCATTCTCTGTAGGAGATCTTGAACTCTCGGTTGTAAATGGAATAGAAACTTGCATGTTCGAATCGGATGTAAAGGTCTCTGAATGCTATATGGGATTCTTGGCACCAGTAGGCGAAGTCTTTTCCCAACCGGAACTAGTCTGCAATATTTTCTACTGAAGGCTTATTAGGGATAAAGATGTCTTCTTGTTTTCTCGCTCTCCTTTCTATCCCAGTGCTTACTTTGTCTATACAGTCTCTTATCTCCTCCAAAGTCGGGGTAATTTTGGCGGTTCTAAATTGAAACACCATTCTTTGTCTATCCCAATATCCCGTAAGGACCTCAACCAATTTCGGCCAACCGTTCATGTTGATTAATTCCGTCAGAGCACCTACATATTTGTTGAGAGTTCTTCTATGATCCCCGTCAAGATTATTATACCACATCGTGAGTTGCGGTGGCGCTGATACGACCATGTCAAACTGGAAAACGGTCTATATCTACAAAATAGAAGCTGATTAGTTTTACCCACCCTAAATGGGTTTTCACTTGTACATCATTCAAATGCCAAATAAAATGATGTGTCATGAGGTCGAAGACCTTAGACACGGTTGAATGTCAAATAAAATGATGTGTCATGAGGTCGAAGACCTTAGGATAATTCTTAATTTTGGTTTTGGTTTCACTCTAGCCTAGGCTTACTAGAATAGGTTTCAAGTTGACGGTACCGAGTCGGACAAACATCAGGGTGAAGCTATCAAACAACGTCGGATAACCGCATTCCAACTATTTGTTTGATACTTTCAAATGAATTCTTTGTGTATTTCCGAAATAAGCCGTGGAAAGCCACGTAACTTCCATTTCCTAATGAAAACTACTTGCCATTTGGTGGAAATATGCCATGAAAAATGCAACAGTTATAATAATAATGTAAACAATTAAGCACTTATAGACAAATAATGTTAGTCGTAAGGTTAGAATCCTCCAAGATACCCAGAAGAGTCTCCATTTCTGTTTTAATCAAAAATCGGAAAATATATATTTTATAAGTTTTCGACTTTTTTAGAGCCGCCACTTAATTTTGAGAAAATTAAGAAAACTATTGTTTTGTTTTCAAAAGACTCAACAGAAAAATCTAGTGAAAACATTTAAAGGGGGTTCGGGGATTCATATTTATATTTTAGGAAGGTGTTAAGCACCTAAAATATCCGCCTACTTGCGGTTTTCTGACAACTAACTAATTTGGCTAAACTTATAAAATTTATTGGAAATTGTTTGAAAGTGAAGCATTATATAATTTATTTTAATTATTCTAAGTCGTTTGGAAACTAAGAAGCTCGTTAACTAATTTATATCGGGAAGGGTCAAAATTGGGTGTCAACATGGGCAAAAGTTCAAACGACTCACAGCCCCCACAAACCATGCAGTCACCATGGGTAGATATGGGTCATACTTTTAGATGAAAAGTTTTCGCAGTAGACTAAAGAATCCATTAGTAAGTTCAGATTTTATACCTCTAGCTGGGTATAAGATGTATTGGCAGCGTGAGATAGATCGTTGTATCATCATTGTAGCTATTAAGTGATGGTTGTCGATTAGAGAAACTCTCGCAAAAGTTATAATATTCTTATATACATCAGTTTATTTGTATTTTTACATACATCTCAGAGTTAAATTGTATCCTTGTATACATTCAAAATGTACAACATGTTCTCGGATAGCTTTCTTTATATAGCACATACTTTTAAATTTCATATACTGACTTGAGTTAGTTGTTCATGAGTTGAGCAGAGACAAGTTAAGTGTTCCTTCTTACTCCTTTTCAAGCTTAAGTTGTTGTTTAGCACTCCAACTCGCATATTCGTACATTCAATGTATAGATTCCAATTGGCCTGCATTGTATCATGATGTAGATGCAGGTAACTAGGATCGTCATTCGGCTCACCGTTGATCCAGTGAGCAACTCAGAGTTAGTTGGTAGCTCCTTTAAATCAGAGGACATCCTTATAATTTAGTTATTTGTTTTTAGCTTTCAGTTGTAACGATGATTGCGGCTCCTGTCTCAACATCCATCCTTACTTTAGAGGCTTCATAGACATATAATATTAGTTTCATTTGTCTCTTCATTTCACTTGTAAACGATAAGACTTGAAGTTACCATTTTGGATAAGTATTATTTTTAATATATAACCTTGAGTTATATCTTGTGTTCAAGTCTTCCGTTGAGTTAAGTGGTCCAGGCTAAGGGTTCGCTCAATGATAACAATGGTCATGGGTGCCGGCCAAATCTAGGGTGTAGGCTTCAGGGTTGACAAACTTGGTATCAGAGCACAAGATTCAAGAGTATTAGGGAGTATATAAAGTCGTGTCTGTATAGTCATTTTTATTGATGTGAAGCGTGCCACATCCATAATTAGGAGGATACAACATTTAGGAATTTGTCACTTCTTTTCATATTCCTTTTTGTACGTTAAATTTTATATTTTAAAGTTTCTTTCTAACTCGTGCTTAGCGTAGCCAATTGTGAGATGAGTTTTATTTAAGGAGATCTTTTTGGGGAGTTTCTTTCCCCCGTGATCTAAGAGGATGTAAGATATAGATGTTGACATGAGGAGTAGAACGAACTGGTTTGTAGTCGTATTGTCTCATATGTCAAGTGAGGCAAGAAAGGTCTCCACGTTAATAGATGATATAGGCATAGCAAGGTCGATCATCCATGTGCAATAAGTTGAGGAGGAAAAGTTGAGGGATAGAGATGAATTCAAGAATAAGAGGGCTAATACATAAGGAACGAGCCCGAGCAGCAAAGAATAATGTGAATTGATCTTATTTCTAATAGAAGCAAAAAGAACCTGCTTCATAATCTACTAGCGCATCTGCACAAAAGAACCAATGTGTATACAATACTCAGAATTCTCAGAACTTCATATCTACACTTGCATATTCGCAAGTTAGTAAGGCACAAGTTGGTACTAAGACTTTTGCATGTTCTAAGTATGGTAGGAACCACTCAGGGGTGTCATAATTATTCCATTGATTGCTTCAAGTGTTGCCAGAATGATCTTGTTATAAAAGAGTATCATATGGATAGGCAGAAAAATGGTAAAGATGGCAATGTCTTCTTCAGTTGCTTTAGCACATAGAGATGCATCTAAATGAGCTACTTCAGAGGCAGACAGAGAGGAAACCATCTTTATGGTATCACTAGTTGCCGAGAGCAAGATGATCCACCAGATGTTTTCATTGGTATGATCCAAGTCTTCAATTTTGATATTTTTTTCAGAGCAACATCTTGATCCCTTCAATATTTTTACACATGTTGAGAATCCTATTCTAGCATAGAGAGTCTATCCTGATTGTCCTATTTCTATCAATCCTAAGAATACCATGCGTGATCTAGTAGAGTTAGACATGGTAGATTTTGATGTCATTCTATTTGATGTCATTCTAGGTATGGGCTGACTTCATGCCTGTTATGCATCAATAGATTGTAGAACTCGACTTGTCAAGTTCCAGATTCCTAAAGAGTCATTCATAGAGTGGAGTAGTAGTTCAGAGTGCCTAAGGGTCATTTCATTTCGTACCTTAAGGTGAGGAAGTTAGTTTCAAAGGGTTGTAACTATAACTTCGTCTAAGTTAATGACTCAAGTGCTGAGATACCTTCTCTTCAGTCAGTTTCTATAGTAAAAGAGAGAAGTTTTTCTGGATGATCTACCCGGAGTCCCTCTCGAGAGAGAAATAGACTTTAACAACATAGACATCATCCCATATACTCGTCCTATCTCTATTCCGCCATATACAATGGCACCAGCAGAATTAAAAGAGTTGAAACAACAGTTGAAAGATGTGTTACATAAAGGTTTTATCCGACCAAGTGTCTCACTTTGGGGCGCTCCGATCATGTTTGTAAGAAACAAAATTGGTTCCCTAAGGACATATCTAGACTGCCGTCAATTGAATAAGGTTTCCATCAAGAATAAGTATCCTCTTCCAAGGATAGATGATCTTTTTGACCAACTTCAGAAATGCTTCCTGCTTCTTTAAATTGATCTCCGGTCAGGCTACCATCAGTTGAAAGTTAGGAAATTTGATGAACCAAAGACAACTTTTAGAACCAGATATGGGCATTATAAGTTTTTAGTCATGTCCTTTGGTTCAACCGATGCACTAGTAATGTTCATGGATCTCCTGAACAGAGTCTTCAAGACTTATTTAGATATGTTTATTATAATCTTCACTAATGACGTACTCATATATTCAAGGAATTAATAAGATCATGCTAGTCAGCTCAGAATGGTACTTTAGACTTTGAAAGTAAAAGATTTGTATGCCATATTCTCCAAGTGTGAGTTTTGTCTAGCATTCTTGGGCCACATAGTTTCCGGTGATGGGATCAGTATTGTTACCCAAAAGAAAGTAGTTCAGAGTTGGCCTAGACCCACATCTCCAACAGATATAAAGAGTTTCTTGGGTTTGGATGGGCTACTATAGAAGATTTTTTGAGAGTTTTTCATCTATATCATCTCAATTGACAAAGATAACTTAGAAGATAGTTAAGTTTCAATGGTTTGAAGCTTGTGAGAAAAGCTTTCAGGAGTTGAAAAAGAGGTTGACTACTGCTCCAGTTTTTACTTCACCGGAGGGTAATGAAGGTTTTGTGATGTACTATGATGCATCAAGAGTTGGTTTGGGGTGTATTTTAATGCAAAATGGCAAGGTTATAGCTTATGCCTCAAGACACTTGAAGATTTATGAGAAGAATTACCCAACCCATGACTTAGAGTTGGTTGTTGTGGCATTCCCCTTGAAGATATGGCTTCACTACTTTTACGGTGTTCATGTCAATACATTCACTATTCACAAAAGCCTATACTATGTGTTCACCCAGAAAGAGCTCAGTCTCAGACAAAAGAGGTGGTTAGAACTACTAAGGATTATGACATGAGTAATTTTTACCACCCAGGTAAGGCTAATGTGGTTGTTGATGTTTTATGCAAGTTATCCATGGGAAGTACTACCCATGCTGAGGAACAAAAGAGAGATTTATCCAAAGATGGGCACAGACTTGATCACTTGGGAGTCAAACTTTTGGATTCCACAGATGGAGGAATAGTGGTAACTAATGGAAATGAATCATCACTAGTGTAAAAGGTGAAAGAAAATCAAGACCAAGACCCCATTTTGCTTTATTTGAAGGCAAATGTTCATAAGCAAAGAGTATTGGATTTTGAACAAGGGGGGATGGTGTGCTGACGTATCAAGGTACATTGTGTGTGCCTAGGGTGGATGGACTCCAAGAGAGGATCATGGAGGAAGCTCATAGCTCCATATATTCCATTCATCTTGGTAGCACAAAGATGTACCGCGATTTGAGAGAGGTACATTGGTAGGAAGGCATGAAAAAAGCATTGATAAGTTTGTTGACAATGCCCAAATTTCCAACAAGTGAAAGTAGAAAACCAACTGTCTAGAGGTTTGGCTCAGAATATAGAACTTCCAGAATGGAAGTGGGAGATGATTAACATGGACTTCATCACAGTATTACCAAGGTCTTGGTGGCAGCATGATTCTATTTAGGTAATTGTCGATAGAATGACAAAATCAGCCAACTTTTGTCGGTAAAGAGTACTCATTTGGCTGGCAGAATATTATGAAAATTTATACATTCAAGAAGTAGTAAGACTTCATGGAGTCCCAGTTTCAATCATTTCAGATAGAAGTGCAGAATTTACTGCTCATTTCTAGAAGTCTTACCAAAAAGGTTTAGGTTCAAAAGTGAACTTAAGCACCGCTTTTCATCCTTAGACGGATGGACAAGCAGAGCGTGCTATCCATACCTTAGAAGATATGTTGAGGGATTGCGTGATCGATTTCAAGGGGAATTGGGATGATCACCTACCTCTCATTGAGTTTGCTTACAACAACAGCTGCCATTCGAGCATCCAAATGGCTCCATATGAGCCTCTTTATGGGAGAAGATGTAGATCTCCTATTGGGCGGCTTGAAGTTGGTGAAGCAGTGTTGATAGGTCCAGATCTAGTTAACCAAGCTATGGAGAAGGTAAATGTGATTCAAGAGATTTTGAAAATGGCACAGAGTTACCAAAAGTCCTACATAGATGTTAGGAGGAGGTCATTGGAATTTGAGGTGTATGATCGGGTATATAAAAATTTTCACCCATGAAGGGTTTTATGAAGTTTTGGTAAGAAGGGAAAACTTAGTCCCCGGTATATTTGTCCTTATAGAATCTCGAAGAGAATTGGAAGTGTAGCCTATGAGTTGGAGCTACCCCAAGAGTTAGCAGCAGTTCATCTAGTGTTTCACATTTCTATATTAAAGAAATGCATGGGTGATCTTTCGTTGATTGTACAAACTGAAAAATGTTGTAATTAGAGATATCTTACCCTATGAAGATATTCCGGTTCAGATTTTAGATCTCCAAGTTTGCAAGTTGAGAACTAAGGAGGTTGCGTCAGTCAAGGTCCTTTGGAGGAACCAATTTGTTGAAGAAGCAATTTAGGAACCTAAAGAGAAAGAAGAGATATACACATTTATTTGAATCTAGAGATAACATATATCAAGGTACAAATTCTAATCTTAGCACTTCATAAACTTTGAGTGAGCATGTTATTACTTGTTTTTGTTTGTTAAGTGTTAAACTTGAGGTTGCTATTCTTAGCTTAGTGAAAGAAATCTCATTTGAGGACGAATATTCCCAAGGGGAAGATATTGTAATATTTAGTAACTCGTAATAGCTAAGAATAAGATAAGAAACTAAAAAGTTTCACTTTTGGAAAGAAAAAGGAAAATCTAGAAAATTTCCTAAAGTTAAGAAAGTGAGTTTCTGGTCATTTTCAAATAGACATACCTTCTATCCTAGGATGAGTTATAAATAGTTCTTTATATAGTTGGAAATCCCTTGGATATATCTTTCCAACGACGCCAATTTTGCATGATTTCGATAACGTATGAGGGAAATATGCCTTCCGGAAGTTAGGTTGTTGAAGTAAAGAAAGTTCAATCCGGATTTAAGTAAGGACAAAGTAGTCTTTTCACCCATCTATTTCCTAATTCCTTTTAAAGGTTTATTAGGGGGAAAAAATAAGCATCGGTTCAGTTTTACAAAAATGAATTCACGTGTAAGGCTTCAGAGAAAGGCGAAGAGAAGAAGGAGAAGGGATAAAGAACAAGAATGCTAAGGTTTTGCGAGTAGAATTCATCGAAGGTGATCCCTATCAAGGTGTGTGAAATCTTTCCTTGTAAGTTAGTTCACCCACACACCAACTTGTTTAATTCAGCGTATTTAAGTAGATTGAATGACGAAAAGTGAAGTTCTTGAAGAACATTATTGAATTATTGTTGGTTGAGTTGTTACATGCCTTTGTTGATCTAATTCATGCTTTTGGGTTGTTTTTCGAGTATCATCTACTGGGTATTGAGGTTGTTAATGATTGTAAGTGTTTGGGGAAATATCCATGGAAGTTTAGAGGGTTTAGAGATGAAAAACAAAGAAGAAAAGTGTAAACGCCCATCCATATGACATTGGGACACCGCGCCAAACAAGAGCCCCACAAAACAGGCTCTATCCATCAAGCCCTGGCGCGCTGCACCAATTAGAGTCCTTCAAGAAAAACTATGTCCGTTAGGCTCTGGCTCGCCACGCCTCTCAGAGCGCCAAGGATGCTTGGAGACCCCATTCATTCCCCACTTTTCTTACTAGTTCCTGAGTGATGTACCCACGTTTCTTAGTTGATTCCAACACTATAAGGTACATCTAAACATCATGAAATCATCCATAAACATGAGATCATGAACCTTAAATTCATAATTCAATTCAAGCAAAGTTAAGATCAAAGTCGAAGAAGTTAAGAGTCAAGTCTTAAATTTAAGAAGCAAGTCAAAGTAAAGTTCTTAAAGTTTTCAAGAGTCTTATTTAAACATTTTAACTTTGTTCTATGACTCAAGTGTCAAGCTAAGTAAATAGTTAAGTTGAAGTTTTCTTTAGAGATATAGGGGGACTAAGCATTCCCAAAGAGATTTAAAATGTTTTTTCCACATTTAAGCAACTAAGGAAACTTTGATTCCCAAGGAGCCTTAGGGAGAGTTTTCAGAAAAGATTTATAGCTTTCTAAAAGAAGCAAGCAGAGAAACTAAGATTTCCAAGATAGCCTTTGCGATAAGTATTTTGAGCACTAACCTCAAACCACAGAATCAATATGTTTTTTAAAACATAAGATCAAGGATATTTTTGGGAGTACTATTGAGCACCGATTTGGGGGAGAGTTTAGACAACTCACAGCCCCCATAAACAATGTAGCTACATTGGGTAGAAAAGGGTCATACTTTTTAAGTGAACATTTTTTGCATTAGACTAGTGGATCCATTAGGTAATTCAAGTCTTATACCTTTGATCGGGTATAAGATATGTTGGCACTATCACGACCGGGGAGCACCCCCTAGAAGTGACATGGTGTACTTGACCTCTCAGAGGTCTTGTACAAGCCCGTAGAGATCCTTCATTGCACATATATGAAAAGTAGCACAGAATTAAAACTTTTTCTTAAAAACATAATGCAGGAAGTCATTTCATAAAATGGAAGTCTTTCTAAAATATGTCTCAAGAACCATCTATGGCAACATGAATAACAACGTCTTTGGACGCAACTCACAAAAGACTAAACATAGTAAAGAACATAAAAGAAACATATGGGTGGTGTCTTTGTATGCTATGAGGACTCACCAATCTTCATTCCTTGAAAGCCTTGGAAACTCTACCCTTCAAAGCAACTCAATCTCCTCAACTCCCTGCATTGGATTAGAATGTAAACAATATATGTGTTAGTACGAAATGTACCAAGTATGGAAACTAACATACCAAAAATAAGATATCTGAAAGGGTTAGTAAACAATAGACATAATCATAAAACATAATAGCATAACATATCATGAATATCATAAGCATAATAAATTATCATAAAGCATACTTAAGTTCATACTTAAATCATTTGTCCTTCTTACTCAAGTGAACTACTTCACAAGCCACCTCCAAGTATACTTGTTCAAGGCTAAGATAGCATCCCATACTACTACCTAAGCTTAGTACCTCTCTTTGGTAATTATTAATCATAATCCACTATCATATTTAAGGAATATGTTCTTCATGAGATATGAGCACTATGACCCTAGATCACCTCAAGGCATACTTGTGCAATATATGTGAAGCATCTCATTCGACCTTACACAACAAGCATATCTTGAGATCACCCTAAATCACTTTCATCAACCATAGGTGTTACTATTAGACCTACTTCATATTGACAAGGAACTATCATTATAAGTCAATTATATCATGGAAAGCAACCATATGCACTACCCAAGCTAAAAATACATCACACAGGGGTCATGTATTTAAAGGTAGCTTCAAGTCATACTTGTGTCATGTAAGAATGGCATCCCATACTACCATCAAAACTAAGTACTACTCTAGGCTTTGTGAGAGAACATCTTCCCCTAACTTGTTTATGTCTAGGTGTAAAAGAGAAGGTGAACAAGCCATCACAATCCCCTCATAATGACTTCACCTCCAAAGCCCTAGAAACAATGATATATGAGCCCTCTAATCAAAGTTAACTTCATTCTATCATGATCCACGTCCAATTACAAGTTATTTCACACAATTTGATCATTAAAAGGTTATTATAGTCATGCTTGGTCACATAGGTCCAATTCAAACTTTACAACAAGTCAAGATTCTCCTTAATCAATTAGGCCTAGTTCAATTCATATCTAGGTGATCCTATTATGATCAATTAGCATATAATACAATTGAATTAAGAAGATTAACTTAGAACCTTCAATCTTGCCTCTAATGGCCTAAACCTACTATGATCACCTTTATCATCACAACTTATAATTTATCAAGTAAACCACATGAAAACATCATATAAACATAATTGAATTCTACCCAGTGGACTGGGATCGCAACCAATCCTTACCCATAATGTAATCACAACTTTATCTAGATTGGGTCTTTTGGATTTACAATTGGGGAAACTCTATGGGGGATCCATGTATGGAAGAATCCATATATTAATAAGCTTCATATACTTTTTATTAGAGCCTTAAACCGAGCTTCATTCAATGGATAACTTTTTCCTAGAAGCTGCCTCTAATTTCTCTTCTTCTTTAGTGGTGTTCTTGAGAGAGTTTTAGGGAAGGAAAGGTTTTCATATGGAGTATTGAGTATAAATAGATATTTATTGCTTAAATACTCTTAAAATACCTGAAAACTTTAAAATTGATTGCCCATGATTTATTTGGAGCGTGGGGTGAATTTCCCAATTCACCCCTTAACTTGGCAGCGTGCAGACAGAAAGTGCAGGTCCAAACTATGGATGGCAGCGAGGGACCGTTGATGGAATGACGACACCTTCCTGCACATCCATCGTTTGTCAATGAGGCTCATCTTAGGGTATGATCTCCCACGTCTAAGTTTGGATCAAGTCCCCAATCGACGGGGCGTCATTTTCATTGCGTTGATTGACACTGCCAAGGTAGTGCTGCCAGCTTTTAGGTCCTCATTAAGAACCCTTTGGGTGGTCTTTGGGGAATCGTGCCCGAACGTTTAGATCCTAAATACAAACATATACATTTTAGGGTCCTATCCTATTATTTTAGGCACCAATCAATACATAAACATACAAAGGCACACCGGAACACACTAGTACGCTTAAAGGTTAAATTTCGAACTTCTTGGTCATTCTTGGACATTTCAATTCCAAACTCTTCCAAACTCCTCAAACTATCTTAAAATGCCATAATTCACCATTTTTACCCCTTATTATTCATTAAACACATGTCAGTCTCAAGATTCACCTAGTTCATTTTGAGGGTCTTTACAATATCCCCCACTTGGGAAACATCTTTCCTCAAATGACACCTTCCTAAACACTTCTTTAAAGGACCAAATCTAGACTAGAATCCCATAGTGTATGCATTTTTTCTAAGTGAACACACCCAAACGAAGGAAAACTCAATTCCTAGCTAATTATAGCTACACATAATCATATAAAGACCTTATGAAAAGGGCTCACTATCCCCCACTTGGGAGTAAGCCAAACATGTCTTTCTAACATCAATTCATAATTATTAGGAAAACAACATAATAAATAAGGCAAATCATAATCATAAGAAATTTTGGAAATTTTCATAAATCATTAAAGAAACACATACCGGAAAGGGACATGAGAAGATCACTTTTGGTCTTCCCTAGGTATTAGAGCATAGAACCTACTTATCTTCTTTGGAGGACCATCTTGCAGATCACTAGGTGCAACTTTCTTGCCTTCCCTCACATTAGCCTTTTCGTTAGGGAAATACTTTCGCATGTGGACACTCTCACCACACCCAACCATCCTTACCGGCCAAATACCTACCCTCATGTCTCTTACCATACCTAGGGCAAGTAGGTCGTGAATACTCATTGCTCTCTCCTTTAGGTCTACGATTAGACACCCTCTCATCCTCATACTTAGGAGCACTAGAATAACCTTGTCCGAAAAACTTTTGTCGAATTTTAGGACGACCATGTCCATCGGAACCATCATTGTCCATCCTACTTCTCTTTTTATCCTTCTTAAGTTTGGAATCTTCTATTTTTTGGGAAAACACCATTAGTCGGGAGATATCCATATCATCAACAAGAATTTGTCATAAATCATTCTACTTCTACTAGTTTGGACACCCTCGTCATGAACCTATTCATCAAGTCTCTAGGGTTTGTTAACAAGCTTGGAGCATATTTAGACAAAAGAGTGAACTTCAAGGCATACTCCTTAACACTCAAATTGCCTTGCTTGAGGTTTATCAATTCCTCCAACTAATCCTCCCTCAATTACCTAGGAAAGAACCTATCAAGAAAACTCGACTTAAAAGTCTCCCACTCTATGGGACCCACCCTTATCGGCCTAGAATCTTTCCGTTGCTCCTACCAAACTTGTTCCACCTTTTTCAATTGGTAAGCACACAGTTTTGCTTTCTCCCTAGAAATTAATCCCATAATACCAAGATTCATATAAACCTCATTTATGAACCCATTTGGATCCTCTTCCACGTTGGAGGCACTAAATTCCGAAGAGTTTCATTTTTAATAACTCCATAATCTTGTAGGCACTCATTCCGCCTATTAGGATTTCCACCAACTCCCTATTGGCTTGGGACATCAAGGCTTGAGACAACAAATTCAAAGAAGTCCTAAACTCCTCTAGAGTGACATTCCCCACTTGTGTATCTTTAGGAACTTGAGGAGGAGCTTGACCTATTTGGGGAGGAATCTCTTGATCCTCATTGCCATCTCCTTCCCTTCTAGCACTAGCCCTAGTGTTAGCCATAACCTGGAAAAAATCATAGTTAAACATTAGAAATAGGCCTACTAAAGCAGAACTCTATGGCACGACTTGACGAATGAAGAAGTGGAACTTTCCTATGCGTTCCATATCCTCCCACTCACAAATGTGCCGCGACTCACACCGATGAATAAGACTCTACTAGACGTGGTTTTGATACATCCTAAGACCATTTCATAACCTTATGCTCAGATACCAAGTTTTTCACGTCTGGAGAGCACCCCTTAGAAGTGACATGGCGTACTTGACCTCTCGGAGGTCTTGTACAAGCCCTTAGACATATTTCATTGCATATATATATGAAAAGTTACACGGAATGAAAACTTTTTCTTGAAAACATAATGGGAAGTCATTTCATAAAACGAAAGTCTTTCTCACATATGTCTCAAAAACCATCTATGACAACATGAATAACAATGTCTACGGATGCATCCCACAAAAGTCTAAACATATGCTATAAGAACTCTACCCTTCAAAGCAACTCAATATCCTCAACACCGTACATTGGATTAGAATCTAGGCAAAATATGCGTTAGTACGAGATGTACCAAGTATGGAAACTAATATACCAAACATAAGATAACTCAAAGGATTAGTCAACAATAGACATAATCATAAGATATAATAACATAAAATAACATGAATATCATAATCATAATAAATCATCATAAGGCATACTTAAGTTCATACTTAAATCATTTCCTTCTTACTTGAGTGAACTACTTCACAAACCACCTCCAAGTATACTCGTGCAAGGCTAAGGTAGCATCTCATACTACTACCTAAGCTAAGTGCCTCTCTTTGGTCATTCTTGATCATAATCTACTCTCATAATTAAGACCTAAGTTCTTCATGACATATGAGCACTATGCCCTTTATTAACACCTCAAGGCACACTTGTGCAATGCATGTGACGCATCCCATTCGACCTCACACAGTAAGCATATCTTGAGATCACCCTAAGTCACTTTTATCAACCTTAGGTGTTACTATTAGACCTACTTCATATTGACAAGGAACTATCATCTTAAGTAAATCATATCATGGAAAGCACTGATAGCCACTACCCAAGCTAAACATACATCATATAGGTGTCATGTCATAGATAGCTTCAAGTCATACTTGTGCCGTGTATGAATGGCATCCCATACTACCATCCATACTAATTACTTTTCTAGGCTATCCAAACCCAAGTTAATAAGGAAGGATACATAAGTACAAACCTAACTGCCATGCAACCAATCATGTAGATGAAAGCTAACCATAAGGAAGAATGAATCCTCAACCCTAAGCTACCATGAGAAAGCTATCTCAAGCTATTCCATGAAATACACCTTGAATGTAAATCAAGCTACCATTAGGAGAGCATAGGCCTTTCCCCTAAAGTTTCCATGATATGATTTTTGTCAAACCAAGTCAAGTTATCATGATCAAGTATCCTTGCAACCCAAGATCAAGCTATACATCGGAGAGCCTGATTCCTCCATCCCAAGCTACCATGAGATTCATCACCTCAAGCTACAATGAGTAATTCAATTAAAGATTCCATGAGATCTACCATCTAAATCTATCACATATTGGTCTTATCTTACTAAGTCAATTACACAAGAAGTGACCATTCAGAACAACTTCAAGCTATTCTAGTCTATCATGCCTTAATTCATTTTAGATTCTTAGGTTAACCTAGAACCAATTTATGTGAGAGAACTTACTTCCCCTAGTTTTTTCATGTCTAAGTGTAAACATTAAAGAGAAACCCATCACAATCCCCACATAATGACTTCAGCCACAAACCCTATCAACAAGGATATACAAGCCCTATAATCAAAGCTAAATTCATTCTATCGTGATCTATGTCCAATTACAAGTTATTTCATACAATTTGATCATTAGAAGGTAATTCTAGTCATGCTTGATCACATATGTCAAATTCCAACTTTACAAGTCAAGATCCTCCTCAATCAATTAGGCTAGTTAAATTCATATCTAGGTGATCCTATTATGATCAATTAGCATACAATTGAATTAAGAATATTAACTTAGAACCTTTAATCTTGCCTCTAATAGCCCAAACCCACCATGATCTCCTTCATCATCACAACTTAGAATTTATCAAGAAAACCACATGAAAACATCATATAATCATCATATAAACATAATTGAATGCTACCCACTAGAGTGGAATCACAATCAAGCATTACCCACAATGTAATCACAACCTTATCTAGATTGGGGTCTTTTGAATTCACAATTAGGGAACATCTATAGGGTATCCATGGATGGAAGAATCCATGGATGAATAAGTTTCACATACATTGATTAGAGCCGTAAACGAAGCTTCATTCAATGGTGAATTTTGTCCTAGAAGTTGCCTCTAATTTTTCTTATTCTTCAGTTGTGTTCTTGAGAGAGTTTAGGGAGGGAAAGGTTTTGATGTGGAGTCTAAATAACTGTTTTATTGCTTAAATACTCTTAAAATACCTGACCTCCCATGATTTATTTGTAGCGTGGGGTGAATTTCCCAATTCACCCCTTAACTTGGCAGCGTTCAGACAGAAAGTGCAGGTCCAAACTACAGATGGCAGTGACGGATCGTTATGGAACGACGGCACCGTCTTGCACATCCATCATTTGTAACTGAGGCTCAATTTTTGGGGCTTATCTCCCACGAAGTGTGGAGCAACTCCCAAATCTACGGGCATCAATCATACTATGGGGCGTCGTTTGTATGGTGTCGATTGACACTACCAAGAAAGTTCCTTGCCTGCATTTAGGTCCTCCTCAAGGATCGTTTAGGTAGTCCTTGAGGAGTTGTGACCGGACGTTTCAACCCTAAATACGACCATATACATGTTAGGGTCCTATCCTATCATTTAGGCACCAAACAATACATAAAACATACAAAGGCACACCAGAACACACTAGTACTCTTAAAGGATAACTTTTGAACGTCTTGGTCGTTCTTAGACGTTTCACTTCCAAAATCCTCAAACTAACTTCTGATGCCATAATTCACCATTTTACCCCTTATTAGTTCTTGAAACACATGTTAGTCTCTAGATTCACCTAGTTCATTTTGAGGGTCCTTACGGGCAGCGTGAGGTAGATCGTTCATCACTCTAACTCTTATGTGATGATTGTTTGTTAGAGAAACTCCCACAGAAGTTATTGTATTCTTATATACATCAGTTTATTTTTATTTTTACATACATCTCATAGTTAAATTATATCCTTGTATACATTATGAATTTATAGCATGTTTTCAGATAGCTTTTCTTTATATTGCACATACTTTTAAATTACATATATTGAAATTATTTAGTTTTTCATGAGTTGAGCAGAGAAAGGTAAGTGTTACTTCTTACTCCTCTTCAAGCTTAAGTTGTTGTTTAGAACTCCAACCAGTTGGTGAGCCTCCTTTCATTTCGGAGGACATCTTTATCATTTAGCCATTTGTTTTTACCTTTCAGTTGTTAGGATGATTAGTTGTTAGGATGATTGGGGGTCCTGTCCCGAAAATCAATCTTGTACTTTAGAGGCTTCATAGACAGATAATATTAGTTTCTTTAGTCTTTTCATTTCACTTGTAAATGATAAGACTTGAAGTTAACATTTTGGCTAAGTATTATTTTTAAGCTATTATCTTGAGTTATATCTTGTGTTTAAGTCTTCGTTGAGTGGAGTGAGTCAGGTAAAGGTTTCGCTCAAGATCAATAATGGTCATTGGATGTCGGTCAATCCAAGGTGTAGGCTTGAGCAGTGACAGTTCTATATATCCCTTTAATCATAATATATGTCACGGAGTGCGACACTTTCGTCAAAATGGTATGTTTTCTTTAATTTCTTATTACTCTGCATTTCACATAACATTTGTTACAACTATGTCTCAGAACCAATACAAATGACATGTTCACACAAATAATGAGGATATGAGTTTTTTCATAAAAATGTACAATTCACAACACAATCATGATACAATATCAACAATGAATCAATAATATGTCGTTCAAAACCATTCTCAACACATCACACAACAATAATTAATCACTTTGTCTTTTATTACACCTTTTTCATCATAAGAACTATTCAATAGGGACAATTCAATCCATCACCAAGTCTCAGTTACTCCCCAACACATAGCACAAGGAAATATAGGATTCTATACACTTAATAAGGGTTGAGAAATCCACTTGCCTTAAAAAGTAGAACAATCACTTAAGAACTTGAGTTTATTCTTCTTGTTGGGATTTCGAATCAATGTAATCTATTAAAATAAATAATCACAATAAAATTTTGAAAATAACAATGCCCATATTACTATATATCTATCCAAGACCCAAAAAATCACCAAATATCAAGTTCCTAATCTTAATGCCAATTAACATGTCAATTCTCATATTTTCCGAATATCAGACCTAAAGTTAAGTCTTAGTTCCTCCAAATAGTATCAATTATAGTATTCACGTAATACAATACTCATAATATTCAATTATATATCTCATTATATCAAAAACTGAATCATTATAATAACAATAAAAAACTCTAGAGAAATAACAAAGACAAATTACGAATGAATTCATGAGAAACCAACCACTTCAGACACCTTATATTCGGTTATCAGTCACATAATCATAGCCCTCAATCATATGCGATTATTAACTGTGAAAAATCAAATTTTCTCCCACAAAGCTCCAATTAAAAACACTACAACAACTTTCAATTCGTTAATTAAACCCAATAGTAATAAGACATATGACCCTTTATTCAATTATTATAACGTTAAGGGGTCGTTTGGTACAAATATTAATGACAGAGGGATTAGTAATCTAGTGATTAATAGTGCAGGAATTAATAATGCAAGGATTATTTTTACCAAGTGTTTGGTTCAATGTTTCCCACCTTATCTTGTGTTTGGAATAAAATTTTATAAAAAAACTTCTTTTCAGTTATACCCTTGAGTTATTATTCAATTGATGAAGTAAATTTATAAGAATATATATTCGAAGGAAGCTTGCTCTTCCATTGCGGATTTGTCTATTCGGTTTTTCTCTAATCACTTATGCCTTGAAATATTCTCAGCTGCAATTACTGCGCCAATTTGTGTAATATTTGAGGTTATAGCTTGAATATTATAAGAAGTGGAATGAATGTCTTAAGAGACTTCTGCTCGCTGGACTTCTCTATCTCCTGATCTTGCTAATGTAAGATCATAGTGCAACAACACCATTCGTATTTTGTGCTGTCTAACGATTTATAAATTTTGTTGCTCAATTACTCTGATCATTCTTTACTAGCTTTTTGGTGGGTAGAGCATTCATTTTTGGTAGTAGCTTGTACACACTTCATCTAATTGTGTATTCCAATTATGGTGGTTAGGGATCAGTGGCGGAGCTATTGTATACAATGGGGGTTCGACGAACCCACTAGTTTTTCTGTCGATCCTACATTTATATTAAAATATTAAGGAAGATGTATATATACATTTTCTGCAAACCTATGACCAAATGAAGCGATTGGTGCAGTGGTCACTTCGCACCTAGCGAAAATCTTCACATTTCACAGAACGCGTCGAATCCCCTAGTAGGAATTGATTTTTGTGATATTTTCGTTTGGTATTTGCATTGTTTTAGGAGAATAATTTCTAGGCTTTTGTTTATATAAATTTTCTTAAAAAAAAAAAAAGAAAATCGAGAGAATTTCGTTTGGCATTTGCACTGTTTTTGGGGATTAATTTCTAAGTTTTTGTTTGAATAAATTTTCTTTAAAAAATAGAAAATTCATAAAGAAATAGTATTTGTGTCGTCATATTTTTTTCAAAAATAACATAAAATTGGTAAAAGACTGATTGAAAACATGTGTGGATTTGTATAAAAAAAAATATTTAAAATTTGGTATATGATTAAAAAAAGGAAAAATTAGTATTTGTGCCGTACTTTAAAACAATATTTGACTATTGATTCCTACTCACATTCAAAAAGTTTAACGCAATTTTTCTCTCCAAAAGTTAGGCTTCTTGTTAAGTTAAGCTTGATATAACATTTGACTACTGCAATTGTGGAAAGATTTTTTTCGTCGACGAAGTTCATTAAAAATGATTTGCAAAGAAGAGTTGGTGCTGACTTTTCAAATTATTGTTAGTATGTTGTATATAAGAAGAATTATTTGAAAGTGTACCTAATGATGTAATTATTGATCGTTTTAAAAATATGAAACATTGTCGAGTGCAGTTATAATGATAATGCATATGTTCATATAATGTATAAGCAATTCTTCGTTTTTAGTGATTAAATAATTCTATTTGTTCGTTAATTAGATGATTGTTACTTTAGGTTAAGATCATTATTCTTTTTTAGAAATTTAGAGCCCACTAACCTGAAATCCTGGCTCCGCCTCTATTGGGGATGAGTGTTGTTTTGGAGCTTGACGTTGTCATAGATTGTTAAATGATCATATCATTCCTTGATTCCTTGCGTAACTGTGGTTTCATTTCATATTGTAGGAATTGATATATTGCTTCATGATTTAGCTAGTTGCAACTTCTTTTGGAGTTAGGGAAAGTTATCACTATGTATGTAACGGTTAGTTAAACCAGTGCTCAAAATGCACGCTACATTAATGCTGAAGATTCTTCCCTTCACATGGATGATCTGCTTAACCCTTTCGACATTTTAGTGCATTACATTTGCCAAATTTGTAGCCAGGATAATGTGAATCTTAGCTAACAAACCCTACTAACATCTTCAGAATTGTTATTCATGTCTACTTTGATTCTTCTTCATTCTAATGATGTGTGTGGCTCAGCTCAAAACATTTATGTTTGGGCAGAGCCATTGTTGATGTTCACACTATCCTATGAAAGATAAATATCAATTTTCATGTCTCTTTAAAAAAAAAAAGTGTTAAGGTAAATAATTGACGGACAATATTATTTTTTATGGCCTTCTAACTAGCGACGAAAAGAACAATTTTGTTGTCATGTTTGTCTTTATTTTTTTTTTTACTTAAATTATTTGAGGATAAATAATTGTAATCTTAGTAAATTGATCACTTACAAAATGTCAATTTTCAATTTAAAAAAAATATAAATTGTCAACTTTTAAAATTGAAAAAAAACGGTAAACAATTATAAATTTGAATAAACCATATACATTTGCAGATAAAAACTGCAAGTTGTAATTTTAATATGTAGTCAATTTTTATAAATTGTTTAAAATACAAATAATTAGAAAATCACACATACATACATAAATACATACACACACAAACAACTCTCTATAAATAATTTGTAAGCTAATTAATTTAAATAAATTTACTAGTACAACCATAAAACATAAAATCAAAAGCATAAACAAAATAATAAAAATGTTTTGAGGAATACTTTTGTCTTTAATGGACTAATCTCATGGTATTGTATCTCAAGTATTGCTAAAACCTCCAAATGGAAGGTATAAGTAATACATCATATGATATCATGCAGGAGCGATAACTAATTCATGGATCAATTATACATACACTCAGTTTCCTACCAAATATAGTACTAAATAATATCATACATAATATATAGACTATTATTTAAGTGCGGCCTACTAAAAGACCCGTAAGTCTTAGAAATATTTTTCTCCAAATAGTAACAAAGTTCAAACGTTGGAACTTTTACTTGAAAAGAAAAGGCAATTATTCGAGCTTTTGTGAAAGATTCGATATTTTCTTTTCTTTTCTGAAAGTATCAACTATAATTCATTATTATATGTGGGCCTGTATAAAATATCGAGGAACTTTTGCATATATAGCCAGTTAAAAGTATCTTGATTTTTTTTATAGCTATAGTTTGCTAATTACGATTCGTAGCTACATGTTATAGGCAGGAGAGTGGTGAACAAGACTTGGAGAGGGAGGAGAGAGACAAGCGAGAGAGGGCAGAGAGTGGGAGAGAGGTGAATTATATATGTACATCAGTTAGATAATTGGATATTATACATAAGTATTTGTATATTCTAGCAAGAGAGATTGGGAGAGGTTGGAGAGAGGCGAGCGAGATTGGAAGAGGTTGGAAAGAGGGGGCCTAATTGGAAGAGGGAGGAGAGAGGAGAGCAAGATTGGAAGAGGGAGAGAGGGGCGAGCGAGATTGGGAGAGGGAGGAGAGCGGCGAGCAAAAGAAGACAATAATTTGTATAATCCGCATCTTGTTTGTATAATTCGCAAGTATATTTGTATAATTCACATGTTTTTGTATAATTGAGTAATATATAGTATGAATTTATACAAAGATAATAAAACACAAAATAACGAATTGATACAAACATAAAACTATGAACTTTAAAGAATTATATAGAATATATTATACAAATTACAATATATAAATTATAGGGAAAATGCTCAAGTACCTCCTCAACCTATGGCTGAAATCATAGAGACACACTTATACTAGTCTAAGGTCCTATTATCCCCCCCCCCCCGAAATTATTTTATAAGTAATTCTCTACCCCTTTTTGGCCTACGTGGCACTAACTTGAAAAAAAAAGTCAACCAGTGTTGAGTCCACAAGATAGTGCCACGTAGGCTGAAAAGGGGTAGAAAAGTATTAATAAAATAAGTTCAGGGGGTAATAGGACCTTAGTATCGTATAAGTGTGACTCTGAGATTTTGAGCATAGGTTGAGGGGGTACTTGTGCATTATCCCTAAATTATATTATACAAAATTCAAAAACTACATTTTTATACAAACTTTAAACAAATATACACAAAAAGATTGAATGTATATGATGACAAAACTGAAAATTCAAAGGATATCATCGTCATTACAAATAGAAACCGTTGTATAAAAATACAAATCAAACAAAGAATTGTTAGTTGCGAGTTATACAAATGTAGCGAATTATACATATACAAAGTGGCTAATTGTACATACTCGTAGTCAGCCCACATAGTTAAGGGTTAATGTTAGTCGCAAGTTGTAATAATATCAAATATAGTTGTGATGAGTAACTAAGTAGCATAAGTTTGTTTAATCGTGTAATTTTACTAAAATATCTCACATTAGTTATGGACTTGACCCATCTATTATGGGAAAATTAGCAAAGTAGTCAAACTTCCTAACGTGATTTTTAAAAGCATTTATACATTAACATAATTATTGAAAATGTCAACATGTCAATATTTTAGAAAATAAAATGCATTCTGGTAAAATTAATTTTTTTCTTTTATTTCTCAAATCAAGCCCCAAATTGAACTAATTTTATTCACTTATGTGTGAAAAAAAAAACTCCCATTACCCACTTTACCGTTTTTCTAGGTTTTTACCCTAGAATTCCTTCTTTTTTTTTCTTGAATTTTTCATCATTGTTCTCTCCTTTCCTTTTCTAAGAACCTCTTCTATTTTCCTTTAATTTATTCAAAAAGTTAACGAATCTTTCAAAATATTTTTCACCCATTGATAAAGATAAATACATTTTCACCAAGTAACATTTAAGATTCTTTATTTTATGTAAAGACACTATCAATAAAATATAAATAAACATATTTGGTTGCTGAAGATTTCAAAGAACTTGTTGAAGACTATGTTGAGGAAGAACAATTTCGTATTAGTTTAAAGAAAAAAAAATTTTTGTCTATATTGTAATTTGATTTTTGTATGTGAAGAAAAAAGTTTTGCCATCTACTATAAGTTTTACAAGAATATTAGGTAAATACAAATAAATTTGATTTTCAAAATAATAATTCTAAATTAGTCATTGAAACAAAGAAAAATAAGAAAAATATGTTTAACGAGGATTAAATATAATCATATGGGATTATACTTTTTAGAAAAAAATTATAAAAATTTATATTAAAATTAATTTTTTTTTCATTTTCGTTAGAGGAAAGGGTATATGTGACACATTTGTTTATAAGTAGGGGTATATATAAGTCACTTTTATAATAAGGGGTATATCAACTATAAATGACAAATTTGAGCGGTATATCATACCCTTTTCCCTTATTATACAAAATACTACTCCCTCCGTTCAAAAAAGAATGATCTCCTTTCCCTTTTAGTTTATTTCAAAAAGAATGTTCTCTTTTTTTTTGTTAATAACTTTTCACGTGGCATGTTTAAGGCCACAAGATTAAAGGACAATTTTGTAAATTTGACATAAATTCAATTTAGCACGACATGATCAAAACTCTTCTTTATTTTCTTAAACTTCGTGTCAAGTCAAACTAGACCATTCTTTGTGAAACGGAGGGAGTACATAAAAAGTAGGAATGAGTACAAATACGAATAAAATACATATTGAAATGAATATTACTTAAGAAAGGATACAAGATTCCCAAGAAAATAAATAAATACACTAATATATCTTGAAAAAAATATATGAAAACAAATATGTTTCTTTAATAACTACATATTCATTTGACATACTTCTTGGGATGAATACAAACTAATAAAAAATTACAAGTTTCATTATACAAAATACAACATGAAAACTAGAATGGTACATATAATAATATATAGATTGGAATGAATACTATTTTAAAAAGATTATAAAATTCTGAAAAATTACAACGAATATAAATAATATATATATATATATATATATATATATATATATATATATATTGGAATTATAAACACTTTGTATTATAGTAAATGTCTAATTATGTGGAGTCCTTGTAGGATATGGTTAGGAATCCTACTTTGGACCAAGTAAGGTTTTCCCTATAAATAAAGGGTTTTCCTTCATTGTAAATAAGATTTGTGAAAGATCTATGAATCCTGAATATACAATGAATAAGAAATATTTTCTCTTCTCTCTACTTTGTTCTTCTACTTAATTTATATAGTTTCATAACACGTTATCAGCACGAGACTCTAATCAAGGTAGGGGCCATGAATGATTGACTCAATCATAAAAATATGAATCCGTAATGAGTTGTGTATTCATTGATGTTACACACGATATACTAGCATTAATTAATGTCTTTTACGTTACTAGAGGTATGTTTACAATTCTTTGTATGTTTGTGGCTTTATTTATATTATTACGTGAAAAAAGATATGAGATGGCCAACAGAGGTAAAGTAATTACATGGATTTTCTATTTCTTATTTTTTTATTATTTAATATTACCATCATTACTTATTAGTAACATAATTGATTTTTCTCATTAAATTTGAGGAACCTAACTGGTTCAGGCTATAAGTATGGCATATACGTATCCAATTCAGATTGTTAGATCACTTGCAAAGTGAAAGTAATTTCAAAGCTCAAGAGTGAGCTTTGTTGCACTTTAGATTATTTTGTCATTGGTTGAGGATAAGACGATGGATTCACATCCAAAGGCACTAAGAAGGTAAGACGATGGATTCATGTCCAATCGCACAAAGAGGATATGATAAGGAATCAAAAGTTTTGATCACTATAGTGATAAAGATGTTGAGTTCAAGTCTCAAAATTTATGGCCTAAAATGATTTTATATGGATAAGACATTGAATTTGAGTCTTAATACACCATGTTGATAATATAACAATGACTAAAGAAAAATTAATGAGTTGTTTTATGAGATAAGAAATTTACTGAATTTGCTCCATTACTAAAGTTAATGTTATAGTAGTGCATAATATGTCTGAAAGAAGACAAGTGATTGAATAATGCACATAAATGTGGAATGAGGTACTAAAAGCTATCATAATTTGATATGATTATGTGTTTGTGTTCCATTCATGAAGAATGAGAACTTTTGATAAATGCTAAAAATATAAATCCATTCATTAAAGGGAATGAGGTAAGTCACCATGCTAGGCATGGAAAGATTGCGACCTTTAGTCAATAGTGTGGTATCACCAAGAATGCCTTCAAGAAGACATGTATTATAGAAAAGTTTCATGTTTTATCTTTAGGCTTGTATTGGACAAGAATTAGTGCAATTGAGGCACGTTCTATAGTAAATAAGAAATTTACTAATTTTAATATTTTCTTAATTTGACATGATTGTTTGGGACATCATTAGTCTATAATGTTTAGACGAATTATGAAAAATTAAAATGGACATCCATTCAAGAACCTAAAAATTCTTTTAAATGGTGAGTTTTCTTGTAATGATTGTTAGCAAGGCAAGCTAATTGTGAGACCATCATAAACCAAAGTTGAGATTGAATTCTTTGCGTTCTAGGAACGTATACAGATATTTGTGGACCTAGTCATCTACTTAGTGGATTGTTTAGATATTTAATGGTCCTAATAAATGTTTCTTCTATATGTTCTCATGTGTGCCTATTATTATCTCGCAACTTGATGTTTGCAAAAATGTTGGCACAAATAATATGTTACATGCACAATTTTCTTCAGATTAGTTAATTCAATGATGGGATCACGACTCACCTAAAGGGTGAAGTATTTGAGAAGAAATAAATCTGAAAGTTACTCTTTCATTAATAAAATTGAAATTTACTCATATAATAGTAAATCAGAAATTTACTAAAGCAAAAGGCACATGACGTAGTAAAGTTGGAGTTTACGAGTACTAATAATTTTATTAGTTGCCATGAATAATTTGGTCATCCCAAAGATGTGCATACTGAGTAATGGACATATATTTATAAAGTAGAAGATTCTTCAAGAATTCTTTATGTTGCTTGTGCTCGTGATAAAGTTGATTGGAATCAACTAAAGTTAGGACTAAATCCCTAAATTCTGAAAAGTATAAAAGGTGAATATGGGTCCGTTCTCCTATCATATGATATGATAAAAAGATGCCTCAATAGATAATCAATATGCGTTTGTTGTCAGCTTGCAGTTTGACATTCACAAAATTGTTTGTGCAATAATAATTGAGTTAAGAGCAAAATACATGTAATCAAGACAATTTATCTTGATAATATTGATAAATACTCAAGATGATGTGACACTAAATGTCTCAAATAGTAAAATCATTGTTTATGAAAATAAAGCTTCATATGTTGATATGAAATACGATATTGCATACAAAAGTAATTGTACGAATTAGATCGATAAATTATGATCAAATTTTCTTTCAATTGATTTATGGTCGGGGATCAAATATTTTTCATCTGATTATTTTGATATGTGGTATATAATCAATGAATATACATTGATGCACAAGGATAGATTCTCCAAAGATTGAGATATATATTAGTTTGTCTAACATAAGGGGAAGAGTAGAAGCAATACAAAAGTTGTAAATACTCCTATTGGATGTCCCTTAAAGATAGAGTCTACGACATGCATAAAGCATGATAGACTAATCAATTCTAAATACAAAAATTTTTGAAAAAGGGAAAGGATCAAAGAATCAAAATGATCATAATAAGAAGATAATGTGCTCTTGGGGAGCCTACGACATAACACTTTATGAAACCTCATAAGAGGGGTAGCTACCTAAAAATAATAAAGTGATGAGATCTCAATAAGTTATGTCGCATTGTGAATCAATGCAAAATGGTATGTCGTTGACGATATCTTTGATACAATAGCGCGCAATATTGTAAAAGATTATGGGGATATAAATTCTACATCTATTAAAGCATGCTTGTGTAGAAATAACTATCAAGTGAAAAGTGGAGTGATGCATCTTGGTAAGCGTAAAGCTTATTTTACTTGCAATCTAGGCACTTAAAAATGTCATACATCTAATATTGAATGTTGTTACTTGACAAAATTAAATATCCAATGGGTTCAAAATCTAAAGCATATACAAGTTTTTGGAAAACTTGTTTATCATCCTCATAAGGATTAAATAGATTCAAAATGCATAGAGCATATACAAATATTATTATGCAAGTTGATGACTAGAATTGAAACTCTTGGCAATAGATTATTTGCTTAAAGAAGTTGAAGTAAGGAACTTGCAGAAATTTTTCAGCCTGAAGGGAAGATTTATAAAAGCAGATAGAAGAAAGAATATTTCGTCAAGGTTTTTGTACACTCATAAGCTCCCATGAATGGTGATATCAACATGCAAGAGGTCTGTTCAAGTAATATTATTGTTGATTTATTCACCAAGTCTCTACCAACTACAACTTTCAAGAAGATGGTGCACAAGCTTGGAAAACGTAGATTCTAGTCTCTGAATTGATGTTGTCATTAGAGGGAGTTAATACGCGATATACTCTTTTTTCCTCACAAGGTTTTGTCCCACTGGGTTTTCCTTGTAAGGTTTTTAATGAGGCATTCATAATGCATATTATTAGATATGCGTACTCTTTTTCCTTCACTAGATTTTTTTTCTACTGGATTTATCTAGTAAGGTTTTAACGAGGCACATAATCTACCGACATTCAAAGGGGAGTGTTATAAACAATTTGTATTATAGTGAATGTCTAATTATGTGAAGTCCTTGGAGGATATGGTTAGGAATCCTACTTGGGACCAAGTAAGGTTTTCCCTATAAATAAAGGGTTTTCCTTCATTTTAAATAAGATTTTGAAAGATATATGAATCCTGAATATACTATGAATAAGAAATCTTTTCTCTTCTCTCTACTTTGTTCTTCTACTTAATTTATATAGTTTCATAACATGAATGAATATGTTTGAGTTTTTTTTTAAAAAAATGCAACTGATGAAAAAATTAAGTGATATTTACCTTTTTAAAAAATATTCTCTTCCTTGATTTTCTCCCTCCTATTATAAAATATTTGAATTTTTTCAAACTAAACAAATCAAAAAAAAAAACATAAATCGGATTTATAACAAATTAAAATATTGACACTTTTAATAAATATTGAAAATGAGGCTAATGAATCCTATTAAATGCTAAAATATTGACATTTTGAAAAAATTCAACTAAATTAATTATTTTAAAATGAGAAAATTGTATATAATAGCAAACTATTAATTCAAATCAAATGATATAACTACTGTTTGATTTAATTGTACCACACAACGAACTATTGTTATTTCGTCTCTCTCCTGGTGAATCTCGATCGTCACTCTCGTTATCTCCCTCCCTCTCTCGCTTTTTATACAAACGCATATGTATAAAAACGCATTCGTATTATACAAACTATAGCTATAAAATTGCAAGATCCTACACCTTGGCTTCATAGGTAGTAAGGTAGATTCTTCCTTATTTACATTGCAAGCTCACAAAGGAATCATATTTCTGTTATACGTGGATGATATTATGATCACAGATATTCATACAAAAGCATTAACCAAACAGGTTTTTGCTGAGTTTCGTCGCAAGCTAGGAGTTACAGTCCCTCCACTCACTAGCTTGAGGGAAGTATTGAAAGAAGGTGATGGAACATGTCAAAGAAACAGGTTTGGTGGAGCTGCCTGGCGAGTTAGAGTTCGAGTTACACTAGGACTAGACTGCTATCCTAATTTATGTACAAGTCTATGCTGTGAACGACTAAAGTTGATGTATTCGACTAGGATAAGGTGTAAATAATATATTTGTGTTGTATTAGGATTCCTAGTATAGCTAGTATAAGACTCTTCTCCAATATGGAGTATGCAAGTCAATTATTCAATTATCAATACGATCCTTGATTCTTCACATATCAGTAAAAATTCTACAAAACAAATAGTTCAAAAATTTCAAACAAACTTCACCAAATAATTCGGTGCAACTATAAGAATGAATAAAACAATAATCTTGTGAAAAATTTTAAAAATGACATTTCAAATCATTACACCGATGGACTAAAATATTGGAATCAATCATTGAATACTCCGTGACAAATGGATGATTATGACGTCTATTACTTTAGGGGAAAAAAGTGTAAACTAATGGGGAGATGTGTGATATTTTCATAATCGGGATTTAGTAAATATAAAATTTAATTATAGTTAAAAATTAAATCTCGAATGCATAACATGATTCACGATCCATCAAAATTAAATGACACAAGCCATTTCAAAGTAAAAAATATTTTCTTTCCCACATACAAATAAGACTTTATTAATGATAATCAGAGACCTTTGATAAGTAGTATGAATTTGAACATTTTTTTCCACTAAGATATTAAATACAATCCCATCCTTTGTATAATAACCAATAAATTACTAATTGAGTAATAACTCAATTTGACATTCTCGAAAGTCCTTTAGCAGAGCTAGCAAAATGGGAACTGCACCGTTCAAAATGGGAACATCATTCAAAATTTCTACATGACTAAGGATTATTAGAGTTAAAACTGTTTTTTAAAAATATATATATATATTGAAACAGAAAAAGAGAGAACCGGGATGGAAAAACTGATCCCTATAGTCCCAAATATAAATTTTGGCAAATTAAATTGGTTACAAAATTCAATTTGGGGATGATTTGTGAAACACTTAAAAAATACTTTTAAGGAGAGCTTATCTTAAAAACACTTGGAACATGTATGACATTACAACTGGAAATGGCTTATTTTTAAAAACATTATCCCTTAAAATAATAACTTTTTAAAAGGTGTTTTTGAAAAAAGTAATTTCTATTTTGTTAATTTTTTTAGAAGTGTTTTTTTTTTTAAAAAAAAAGAGATTATGTTTCCCTGATCATTTTTAGAAATGCTAAATGGCCAAAAAATTTGACTGGCAATTTAAAAAATTTATAGTATCGTTATTATTTTAAAATAGACTCATTTTTTTCTATTTTTTAATCAAAAAATTTAAAACTAAAAGAGTAAATATATTTAAAATGGTAAAATAACATTCTGGCCATATTCTGATAAAATTTTTGGGCTAAAAGAATTTTTTCATTACAAAAAAGAATAAGTATCAATACACTTTTAATATTAAAATTATTTTTAAAAAAATTATTTTAAATATCTAATATTAGAATTTTAATAAATTTCTTATTTTAATTTAATTGATAGTATGCACATTCATATCTTCCATCAATACTATACATAAATAAATTAAATATTGATATCATATTTACAAAATAATTTAAATATAATTAAGAATAACATGTAAAACAATTTTACATATATATCACAAGATAGGAAAACATAATTTTATGCTTCTACCTTTGGAATAATCGGAAACTTTTAGTTCTTTGCAACATCAGAAAATCATTTCTCCTTGGGGTTAAAAGCAATTTTAACAAATCAAACACCTCTTTTTTAAAAAAAAAAGAAAATGAAAATTAATATTTTTAATCTCTCAACAAGAACGTCAAACGAGCTCTTAATAGTAGTTATTTTTAAGCCAAAAAAGACAAAAATTAGTCAAATATGATTATCAATGTGTTTTTTAAAAGATGCACTTTGCTTTTTTAATTTTTGCAAAATCTTTTCATAGAAGGTTCGCCCTTTATAAATGAGGTTTCCCATCCCATTGTGAATATCAAGTGTTTGAACTATATAATAAACACCTCCCTTTTCACATTTGGAGTTAAAGTAGGTAGCAAAGAAAAACATGGCTAAGTTTATAATGTTTTTCATGATTTTCACAATTAGTTCAGTAGTAGGAGATGGCGATTATGCATACGACTACGATGATGCATATGCTCCGGCATCAGCATCAACGATATCAGTACCAGCGCCACCACCAGCATCGACGTCACCGGTACCGACGCCAACACCGGTACCAACGCCACCATCGGTGCCAACGCCGCCACCGGTACCGGCGCCAGCACCGGCTGTGGTACCAGCTTTGTTTGCTTTTGGAGACTCACTGATAGATAGTGGAAACAACAACCAACTTTTCTCATTTGCAAAAGCCAATTATTTGCCTTACGGCATTGATGTTGGTGGCCCTACTGGACGCTTCTCTAATGGCTACACCATCCTTGATCAGATCGGTAACTGCTTCTATTTCGAATCTTTTTTTAAAAAATAAAAAATTAAATTATTTTATTTGGGGTTAGTGTTTCACTCTTACATCTTCTTGTTTCTGTGATTAACTCTTCCTTTGTTATTTTTGAAACGTTTATAAGCTTGGCTGGAAGGACAAGTCCAATTACTGATTTGGCCTCATAATGCATTTGAATCGAGAAATCATTTAATTTAGAATTCAAAGATTATTAACATTTAAAGTCATTTTGTAGAGAGTATATATGTCGATATGCTTCTTTTCATTTTCTGGAAACAATCTGAAAAATAAAAAATTAGCAACTCTTTCGGTCTAATTTTTTTTTTTTTTTGAAAAAAAAAGTTCTTGAATTATTCATTATTTTGAAAATTTAAGAAAAAAATTATTCTAGAGTCATCTTTTTCAAAACATTTAATTTATCAAAATTATCATTTAATTTACCTTTTCTGGAAGAATGCACAAAATTAAAACGGGTCAAATAAATGTAAATGAAAAGACTAGTGAATACATTTTGAGTATGACTCTTATATTGTCTTTATGCTGCAAACAATATTTGTTTTCTTATAAATATTTATTACTTAATTAAAGTCAGTTTGTGTATCTTTAAAATATATGATCACTTAACTTTAGTTTCAATTTTTACGTTACATCTTGAAGTCACAAAATAAAATAAAAAAAAGTGAAAGACACGTTTTAAATAATAATAATAAAACGTTTTATATATCACTTAGATAGACATTATGGTTTAAAAAAAAAAAGGGGG
>NC_028647.1:25262653-25288564 GCF_001406875.1 Solanum pennellii | reverse complement strand
AAACAAGTAATATACAAACTTATGTTTTTCAATTCGAATTTATATTCTGTTGAAAAGTATAATTAATATTGAATGTGGGGGTAAATAATATATTTTGTATGGGTACTTGCAGGTGTGCTTCTGGGATTGCCTCTGCTTCCATCATATTCAGAGGAGTTCAACGTGGATACAATGCGTTACGGAGTAAACTATGCCTCCGCTGCTGCTGGTATCCTTGATGTTACTGGTTTTCACTTTGTAAGTAGCTGCTATTTATTTCCATTTTGAAAAAAAAATAAATCATTTCATATAAATAATAATGTACGTTGTTTTTCATAATATATCAGGTGGAACGAATCCCATTCAGTTATCAAATAAAAAACTTTGAAAACACATTGGTAAATTTGATAAAAAATTTGAGTGCACCCGTTGTGAAAGAGGCAATTCCCAAGTGTATCTTCTTTGTAGGAATGGGCAACAATGATTACCTCAACAATTACATTATGCCTGCAGTCTACTTTAGTCAGGATCAATACTCTCCTCAAAAGTTTGCTGAATTACTGATTCATCAGTACAAAGCTCAATTGCTGAAATTGTATGATCTTGGAGCACGGAAATTTATTATTAGTGGGATTGGACAAATGGGTTGCATCCCAAGCATGCTAGCAGAAACTTCAGGTGGTGGATGCTCTGAAACTGTAAACGAAATGGTGCATCCATTCAATTCAAAACTGAGGACAATGATCATCAAACTGAACAAGGATCTAGCTGGTGCACACTTGATATTCCTTGACATGGAATATATGTTTAAGGATATATTTAAAAACCACAAGGCTTATGGATTTAGTGTGATAGATCGTGGATGTTGTGGTCTAGGGAAAAATCAAGGGGAAGTAACTTGTCTACCATTTGAAATACCATGTGCAAACAGAGATGAGTACTTATTTTGGGATGCATATCACCCCACATCTGCAGTAAATCTGTTGCTTGGGAGAATGGCTTTCTATAATGATGCAAACTATTCTTATCCTATCAATATTCAGCACCTTGCTCTTATATAATCTCACATTATATATATATATTCATTATTAATGTAATACTGGCCAACTACTCCTACATTACATGATCCGTCTTCCTTGTTAACTTGCATTTATTATATTATCAGTTTACTATAATTTATGAATAACCCTTCTCCAATACCTTGTTTATATTTCTCTTCTTATAATCTAACTATTATTATACAAACAAACATAGAATTAAGCTGGTATCATCATTAAATCTCTACTTTCAACTTTTCAACATATTTTCCCAACCCAATTACGAAAATGTTATCATACTTGGGAGTAAGGAATTACGGGCAGTTTGTTTACATCTATACGTTTCCTTTCATTTCAAATTACTTATTTCATTTTAATTAGACATCAACTTTTAAGAATATTTTTAATTCTATGATATTAAATTAAAGATCTATAGAATGTATGTATCAAATTTTTGTTAATGTTATAATTTTAAACATGTGATGTAGAAACTTTAATATGCCAAGATATCCTTTTTAATCTTGTGATCTTAAACATATATATCAGATGGAAAGTTGAAATTAATTAATAGTTGAAAAAAGATATAAAGTGACATATGAAGTTGTCCCGAATTTTCAAAAAGACACTTAAACTATGCAAATCATCCTATTACCCTTAAACAATCCTGGACTGATATTATTACATCATTTTTTGTTCATCTAGCATGGAGAGTATATGCACTCCCTTAGAGAGTGTGAACAAACTAATAAAACGAATATAATTTTATTTTTACAAATATTTTGCTATAAAATATATATTTTTATTATTTTAAATTTTTCTCCTTATTATTTTTTCTTTTTTCTTTCTTCCTTCTTATTCAATTTATTAATTATCATCTTCGTTAAAACTTCTTACTTTCAATGTCCTTTTTACCACAGCTCCACCTCACTTTTATACTACTATTAGTTTAACTCTCCTAAATTTTAAAATTATATCGAAATATTTTATTACATTTCAACAATTTGATAAAAACATTAGATTTCGAAATGATTAGTGGATATTATTTAGTTTTTTATCCAAATATCAATTGAACTTTTTCAATTTTCAGAGAATTCGTATTCTTTCAAAATTATCATTTATACTTTTGAAGTTATATGAAAAATGAGACAAATAAATTGATGATACGTTAGTTAAAATTTTTTATTTTTCTTAAAAAATCAATTGAAAAAATGCACAAGTACCCCCTCAACCTATGCCTGAAATCTTAGAGACACACTTATACTATACTAAGGTCCTATTACTCCCTGAACTTATTTTATAAGTAATTTTCTATCCCTTTTCGGCCTACATGGCACTAGCTTGAAAAAAAAATCAACCAGCGTTGGACCCACAAGATCGGGAGTGCTTCATTTTGCAACAATTTAGGAGCCACAAATTTTCCAAGTGATTTTAGGGTTGACTTCATCACATCACTCTGCTTAAAAGGAAAGGTCGTCCCTCCTAGTGCATTTTCTTATAAATTTAGAGAGTGTCCATCATCCTTCTTGGACTTTGGAACATAACAAAGAATGAGTCTCACTTTTTTACTTGAAAATACACTATTCATGTTAGGTGTCTTGTCCGAAATGTCAATCTTTGGATCTTCCTTGCTGACGAATTTTGTCTTATCAACAACTATTTTAGACTTCTTGTTCATTAGATCGTCGTCGGTGGATGCAATATCATCAATTTTTGTGGCATATTTCTTCAAGCAAAATTTTACATCAGCAAAGCATGTTTTAGCTTCGGTGAAAGGATTTTTATCTGCAATAATCTTTTTAGCAACTTCATCTTCATAATACTTCAAACAATGCTGGTAGGTAGAAGGAATCAATTTGTTCTCATATACCCACGACCTATCAAGCAAGATTTTATATGAAGTGTTTGCATAAATTACATGTAACCACACACTTGATTGGAACTCCAATGGTTAAGTATATTTCGACGGCCCTAATGGCCTTTTGTACTCCTTGGTTGAATCTTCGGATCATCAAGCGACTTTTAATTTGATTTGTTGTTGAGATCCCAAGTTCTTTTATGGTGTGAATTAGAAGGATGTTAGTTTCAAGTTCGCTATCGACTAGGATTCTGTTCACCCTTTTCTCACATGAAAAACCAACTATGAATAAAGGGAGATTATGAATTGTGTCACCAAGTTCACCTTTTTGTGCCATCGCATGTGAACTTGGTTTAAAATCAACTTGGCAAATAATCTCCTAATGTAATTGGTCGACACAACTCTTGGTAGTGTTGCACTTTTATTTTCTCCTTCTTTGAGTGCACAATAAAAGTTTTTGTGTTGGGTCTCCGTACCATATTTTCCCTAACGTGGCACTTCGTTGATTCTTTATGAGAACTCGCATTTCAACGTTTACGACGTGTTATGAGAGTCCAGCCTCAATCATCGCAATGATTTACTTGGTCTCCATCTTTTTTTGTCCATCCTTCTCCTACGGAGATTACGCACATAGTTTAGGAAGAGACAATAACTCATTTACATCAATGAATTAAAAGTCTCCAAATATATCATTCTTGTCTGATTAATGTTTGGGAGGGCTTTTGCCCATTTTCTTAAAAAATATTGAAGGTCATGACCGGATTGGGTTAGTCAAAAGCAATACTGACTTGATTTGAACTCAATTTCTCATCTTCAAGTTCAATATTTCCTTCGCGAGTTAAATCATAATTTTATCCTTGAAGATGAAGCATTTTTTGTAGGGTGGACAACTAACCGGTGGTATTTGAAGTATTTTGAATCATCATCCTCCCTGATTCATTTGATCATTTCATCTTTGGTAATTCGAAGAGTTTTGTCTCAAGGAGTTCTTCAAAGATTGCAGTGACATCTGAACAAGAAATGGGTAGTCCTTTTGTTGCATTTTCTTGAAGGTAAGCTTTTGATCTTTTTTTCCCTCATAAGAAGACGCCTTTTCACTTTGCATGTTTCCTACTTTTGTGGTGAATTTCACATGAGAATCATTGACGTTTATGGATTCTTTGTTTTTAGCCTTAGACAAATATCTCACTTTTCTAAATTCTTGCTTTCCTTTACCTTTGCAGAGTTCATGGATAGGTAGCGTTTCAGTTCCTATCCACAACATGCTCAACTCCATATCCTGAGCACGAGTGGCCAATTCTTCAAGTATTTTAGGCTTTTATTCCTTGCAAAATATAGCGGAGAAACCAATGAATACCTTGGATTCATATCTCTATGGGCAAAGCTTCACTAAGTCTATCTTTATAGTTTAGACTTGCATGCATCTACCGGTTGATGAAGTTAAAGACCGACTGTTCTTTTTGGTGACGTCAACATGCTTTCAGTACGTCTTGTGCTATAGAAGCGATTGAGAAATTCTTTCTCCATTTATTACCAATTATCCATGGAACTAGACTCAAGGTTCGTGTACAATTGAAGGCATTGCCCTACAGGGAGCGGATAAATTGTTTGACGAGGTAATCGTTATATGTTCCAACATTGTTACAATTTTCAATGATGTGTGCCACATTTTTCTTTGGGCTTCCCTTACCATCGAACTGCTAAAACTTTGTAGGTTGATAATCGGTAGGCATTTTCAAACTATCAATACTTGCAGTATATGGCCTTAAATATGTTAAGTAAGATTTTGTAGCAACCTCGTACTTGTCTTAATGGTCCCTATGATGAAATCCTTGATTTGGTTTATTGGGATAGTTACTTCGGAGGAAACTTAAATCTTTTTAACATCTTTCACTTGATTGGTGGGGCAATCGACCATCTCTTGTATTTGCGAGCTTTTCCAGGTGCATGAATTGATTCTTGATCCATCATGTCCTCTACCCTATCAGTGAGATAATAATTTGAGTATCTTGATCTTAAACATACTTGGTCAAGCCTTCAATAGCTCTTTTCAAGCTCACAAGTTATTCTTCTATTGATGAAGCATTAGTAATCATTGCATGTATTACTATAGTAGGTGACAGAGAGTAGCATTGATTTTCCCAAACATGAGATGCAAACATGTTATGTGGGGTAGATCATGTGCTTAAGTCATCATTGTCGGTCGAAGAAAAGGACTTTTTATATGTGGATGGGCTCAATTAAGCAAGAACCCTCTCGACCATTTCATCTATGTCTTCTTTTGCAGGAGACTTCACATATTTTTTAGACAAATCAAATACAATAGTAGATTTGAATGGCACTCGAGATGCTTGTTGTCCCAACAATTTGACTTGGTTCCTTGTGATAGGTTTCATGCTTCCCGTAGTAATATTGAGGATATTTTTCACAATGATGCAGAATTTGGATCCATCATTTTTTGTAGATGCAAATGTGAATCCATATGTGAATGTGTATGCAGATGCGAATTTCGATGTAAATATAGATTTCAATGCAGATTTCGAGTTGATCTTCCTTGAAGACATCTTAATGTTCTTGAACTTTGATTTTCGAAGAGAAAAAATGAGAGGTAACCATTGTACCAATGGACGTGCTAATTTGTATGTGTAAAGTTTCGTCCAAGATATATAACAAACAGGAAAGACGATTAGCAAGGAAACAATAATATTTATATTTGAATTTATGCGAAGGTTACAATGTTTATAAAATCTCTTACGAAAAAGATACGTAATCCTTTGATTGTTCTCTTCCCAGATGTTCTTAGTTTGATGGAATACGTGCGGCTCAACACTTGGAGCGAAAATTTCTTTATATGAGGAAGACTTGCAGATTACCAGTAAAGAGTAAGAATTCTTTATGTATTTCTTTGTGTGTATGTGTCTTCTTACTTTTTCTTCTCTCCCTCTCGTCTCATGAAAACCCCTTTATATAGTTGTGAGTTCGAGTTTTGAGGGTATTTCGGTCTTCAAGGGCATTGGGCTTGAAGAACATGAATTGTGCTCATCATGTCAACTTAATGGACTAATCCAAATGTAATTTGAGTTTTATTTAAGTAATATATTTTCATTTAAATATTATTCCGACTTTATTTAACCAGTAACTTGACTTGGTCAATATATTATGAATTTATGGATTGATTCAAACTTAATATGAATTTATAAATAAAATTTCACTGTCTACAAAATTATTTTGATATCAAATTTTATTCAAATTCAAATTTTTTAAATTGATTTGATTAAAATTTTGCAATTAGATCAAACTGGATCGAATTAGAGAATGAGTAATTGTATTGTTCCCTTTTTGTTGGTGTTTATTTATTCGATTAATTAGCTATGTTGTCTTAATAAAAGTGAAATTATTTTGCCTTCTTTTATTTTACTTTTATTAAATAGGTAGGACCTAAAATATCATTAAATATTTATCAAAATAATATCTTTCTGTAATTGACTAAGTAGAAACTGTTCCGCCATTTGATATTTGGAATAAGAAATAACTAATATCGAGATTAATTTTATGATAAATTTATCTCATGTTTATCTGTAATGGTATCGTAGAATAATTTTCTTGAATTTAATTATTCTAGAGATTGTAGGGTAAAGGTGTTTAAAAATCAAACTAATCGACAAATCGAACCGAGAAAAATGCTATGATTTATTGCTATTGGATTAACATTTTTCATATAAAGAATTATCGGTTCAGTTTTATTTTTTAATATTGGGTTATTGGTAAATCAATTTAGACTTTATAGTGACTTTGAGTACATAACTTCACATCATACAAAATGTCTAAACCTAAAGTAAGAACTATATTCATTTTAATTTCTCTTTATGTTACACTTGTATAGTTCTTTTCATGTTAATTATTATTGCTTCTTTTGTAGAACATTTGTAAAGTTACACCATTTTCTTTTCGTGTCGAATTGTTGGAGTCATCGATTAAAATAGTTCTTATTGATTTGATAACCAACTCAGCGTATTTAAAAATCAAAAATAAAAATCAATAAATCAATAAACCGATAATACATATATGAAATTGAAGGGAGCAATGCATACCCCTAATGTCTGAGTAGATTATTCTCAAATCAAACCCATTAGTCTATAGAAAATGTCAAATTGGACCAAATTTTAATACTTTGGACCATAATTAAATAATGAAAATATGTTATAACTCTTGGAACAACGATTTACAAGGGTGTTCTATAATATGAAGTTACTTGGTCATTGTATGATGAACTAGTGGTATATGATAGTCTTTGTAAAAAGAATTGATAAATTGATGAAAGTTGTTATATTAGACCATATTTTTATAATTAGACATGTTGTATGACTATATATTAGTGTTACATGTTGAATTGGGTGAAAATTTAATTGAATTAACCCCCAAAACACCATTTTATGATATACATATGTTGCCACATATGACATGTCTGTTACATTTTTTCCAATAGGACGTGCATATGTTGTCATATATGTAACTTCAAGAATGGGTTAATCGATAAATTGACCGATTTAGGAATGGAAAAATGTCAAATTGGACAAAATTTAGTAATTTGGACCATAATTAAGCAATAAAAATATGTTATAACACTTGGAACAACGATTTACAAAGTTGTTATATAACTATTGTCATGACCGGGGAGCACCCCCTAACGTAACCGGCATCGTCGTCCTCGAAGAGTACTTAGACTAGCCCTTAGCATACATCATGACACATTATTGGTAGAGAAAATGCGAAAAATTTAAAACTTTTGCATAGTGAAGTATACTTAGACTTCTCATATATCATATATGAAGTTTACATAGAGTCCTCGTTCATGAAGTTTACACAGACTTCTTATTTAGCATATATCAACAACATAGTCTAATACTTCGTCTCACATATAAACCATCTAAAGAGTATTACAACACTTGGGCATAGCCCTTACAAATACAATATATCACATATAGGCTTACAACAATAGTCTCAAGAAATAAGGAAATAACAAGTATCTTTAGACATAAGCAATCCTACTAAGCTAGATAAGTGGCATTATCCTCGAACATTGAGGACTCACCAACAGCTTGAAAAAGATGTCCAAGTCTTATTTTCAATTAGCTTTCAAAGCTCTTACATGATCGGAACCTACATATTTATAGAAATATAGAGAATATGAGTTAGTACAAACCGCATGTATTAAGTATGGATATATGCAAGTAAACCATTTGAAATCATGCACAAAAATGACCATTTCTTTAGAAACATACTAAGTCATTTAGAAAAATCTTATGCACATACAAGAGAACATATCCAAGTCAAGGATCACAACAACATAACACATATTCATTAACAAGGATAACATTATCATAAAGTCATCTCAACGTTTCATGTTCAATAGTTCATATCATCAACATACAAGACCTTACCAACAATCTCATCCAAGCCTACAGGTGCAATGCTGATGTGAAGCCCCATTATCCCACATAACCAAGTAAACAAGAAAAGAGATCATAAGTAATATCTTGCTTCAAATAACATAAGATCATGAGTCGTCATCAACGTGTATAACAACTTAGACCAATATCATGTTCATCAATGAAACTAACATCATATAAGAGTCAACATTATACATTTCATAATATCATAAGTACATAGGAACAACCTCCTAGGACTTACTTCAAGGCCAACTTGTGAAATGCATGGGTTAAATCCCATACCCTTACCCGTACTAAGTAGAACCCCCTTAAGTCATCCTAGTTAGTGTCTATCAATATTACATTATTTTACTTTCGGAAATAATTGCCTTAACCGACATTAGATCATGTGAGCTAAACATGGAATTCGGGGTCATGAAACTCTACACCGAAAGAAGGTGCTCTACTTGCCAAGGTAGAACCATAACATGAGCATAACATTCTAGGTGGATCCACTAGCTAGTATTCCTATGGGGACAACATAGTTAAGGAAGTAGGGGATATACTAGAAACTCATGTATGCACATTGCATGGTAGTCTCCATCTAATGAGAACAATAGAGAACCGACCTTCCAACTTGGGAAGGGACACATCTCATAACTATTTCACCCGGTGCTAAGCTGAATTCCCTTTTTGAAATGTCTTTAAGTCATTCTTAATCATCAAGCATAATATAGGTCATAGAAGACTAACCCCTTGTATAATCATGTCATTAGCTCATTAAGTATAGGATGAGAACATCCTTTCATCAGAACCCATCATTAGTGATATCAACACATTATAGTCATAATAATAGGTACACAAGAGAATCATCATCAACCTTGCAACATCATACCCTTACCATGATCTCACATTCAACATATTCATAACATGTCATCATAATCATCATATCATCATCTTCTTATTCATTAACATAATCATACTCCAATTGAATGTCATCATAAAGAATAAATCATCATTATTGAAGTAGCGAACTCAATATCATAAAGGTCTTACCACATAGCTTCCAAAATATCCTTCAAGATCTTGCCCTCAGTTCATCACAATTATCCAATAATTCAATCACCACCATCATAATATAGTGAATTAGACAATAACATAATCACTTTCAACAACCCTAATCTTTTACTAGTCCAATTCATAACTATGGTTAGGGAAAAAGGGTTCAATCATGAATTCATCAAAGAAGTAGATCCAATCCCAACAATACATGACAACAGATAAGTGATATAGTATAGCTAACTCAAGTCTAACAACACACTCATTACTCCCCATAAATTCACAAGCAAATTCAAGATTTGGAGAAATTGGGGAAGGAACATGGATCACACAAAATTTCAATTAATCACCATCAATTACTCAACAATATACACTTAATTACTCATAGGTAATCTCAATTAGTCATAATCAACCATCAATTTCAAGCTTAGAAGAAAATCATTTGTAGAGACAAACCCTTGATTTTGGGTTATTTAGAAATCAATTTTGAATGAACCTCTTGGGGAATGGAATCCCAAGAGTGAAATAATACATATCTTAGGAAGCTTTATCCACACATTTGAGTAAGAACCTTGGAGACTTTGTATTCTTCTTCAAACTTTTCTTCAATGGAGGATGAGGTAGCGAGAGAATGTAGAGAAAAATAGGAGAAATTGGGTTTCAATTTCTGTTTGAGTTTTGAAGTGGCAAATGGGTGATAATTGACATAAAATCGATATATAGTCCACCCCCAAAATACCAGACTACCCCTCATTAAGTTGGACTTCCAAAAGTGAAGTCCAACTTAACTTTAACTGTGAAAGTCCCGCCCACATTAACGCCCCACTTCACGGTCCATGAAGTGCTTAATGGACCGCACTACAAGAAAATACACTTAAAGCTACAAAATACATTGTAGCTAAACATGATATTTTCTGTGGCTAAACACTATAGCTACTATATTTTGTTTCCTAGCATTCGTAGCAAGATGTAGGATGACTAAATGTTAGCTACAAACTTTACATGGTCCATGACTAAGAATATATACTTATAGCTACAAGATAAAATTGTGTGTAGATACAAAAGAAACAAGTTTCTGCCACGAAAAATATACTTATAGCAGTTTATTTTATTATTGTGCCACGATAAATAAAAATTTATAGCTATCTTTATACAGTAGCCACAAGGTATTGTATAGTAGCTAAAGATCTAAATTGTTTGCCATAGAAATTTCAATTCTGTAGCTTAATCTGTAACTCATTTTGTGGCAATAATACTCATATTTAGTTATAAATTATAAAAATTTATAGTTATAAATTAATGTATTTGCTACCAATATTTTCATATTGTAGCTAAGAATTTATACATTTAGCCATGAAATAAATAATATTTGAGCTTAAATAATAATTATTTGCTACAAAAAATAATTTTTTTAGCCATGTTGTCTATACATGGCAATTTTATGAGTTTATGTATTGCTACGAATTTAAAATTTCATAACTAAAATTGACACGTCATTGTCATGAAATATAAATTGTAGCTAAAAACCTCTTCATTTGATATGAAAATGTGTATAAATATTATTCGTGGTAATTATATATGTTCTGCTACAAATCAACAAATATTGTTGCTATGAATTCATATAACGTAGCTAAGATTTGGCATGAAATTTATATAATAAAAATATGTGAAATATATTAAATTGTGTATGGAATACAATATATTAAAATAAATACTTAATAAAGGTTTAACAATGTCTTCTAAAATAGTGACATTATTTTACTCAAACATATCAATATTCTTTTACAATAAAAAATAAGTATTCTTGTCTCGTTAATTTTGATGCTTTTATCACTCCTTCATAAGCTGCAACAACAATACATTAAAAATGACATAATAAGTGTTTTATTTAATTTTGAGTCTCTATAATTTTTATATAATTTTTTTAAAAATAAATCATATATCGACTAAATTAGTGATATGAAAATATAATTTGAATATCAACCTTAAGCTGCAACCATAATTTAAAAATTATATAAATAACATTAAACAAAAATATCTATAAAAATAAAAAAGATCAATAATAATAATGAATACCTATTGAATTTGATGATTCATGTTTTTTCGTAATTGCAATCTCTTCTAACACATCATTCCTAGAAATTACTTTTTCAAGAAAAGTATTTAAAACAATATTACAATTCTTTGATAATATAAATGTTGATAGACTTTTCCTTGTGCATTTTATAATTAATAGTCAATTTAGTTCATAACATTTGAATCATCACAGTATTAATAGTCCTATCATCTTTCAATTAAAAAAAATATTTCCTTCCAAAATATCAAATAATAGTGAAATAAAATCAAAGTAAACATAAAAAAAAAAAAAATACTCACTCTAGAGCAAATAGAAAAGAAACATGACTATTATATCATCTTATTGATTAAAATAAAACTATGAAACTGAGAGAAAAACTAGAAAAAAAAGAAAGAAAAGAAGAACGTACTCGGCTACTGCAAAATATCTCAAATCAAAACAATTCTTTGTTAGATCATACACGAAAAGGAATGTAAAGAAAAACGTTATGTGATTTATTTTGGTTGTGACTTGGAAACAATGGTTCGAATTGAAAAAATAAGAGAAACTCACATGTGGGGCTATTTTTCTTTTAGGGTTTTTGACTTATTAAAATAGGAAAAGAAAGAGGTAATTTAGGCATAAAATAATGACAGGAAAATAGTTTGGAGGGAAATCTTTTTACTTTTCATGTTTTGAATTTTTGCTATCAAATTAAAGCTCTTCTTTTTTATCAACATTTGATACAACTCATAAATTTTTAATAAATTAGAGGGTGTTATAAACAATTTGTATTATAGTTAATGTCTAATTATGTGGGTTCCTTGTAGGATATGATTAGGAATTGTACTGGGGGCTAAGTAAGATTTTTTCTATAAATAAAGGGTTTTCCTTCATTGTAAAAAATATTTGAGAAAGATCAATGAATCCTGAATATACTTTAAGATGAATAAGAAATCTTTCTCTTCTCCCTAATTTATTCGTCTTCTAATTTCATATAGTTTCATAACACGTTATCAGCACGATTGTTCTATTCTTAAAGAATTATGAAGAAGACGGGAAAAGTGAAAAAGTGATCTTGCATAAGTTATGCAATAAGATTCTTGTAACTTCAAGGTATGATTTATCTATGTTATAATTATTTATGTGACAGATCTGGAGGTACCATCTAAAGTAAATATTTAAAGAGACTTGTTGACTTTTTATACGTTTAATTTTTACCGATTGGGAAGAGAATTCCTTAATTTATTTTAATAATTAAATAAGCACAATTTAGTGAAATGTATGTTTTCAACCTTTATACAAGATATATGATCTATTAAGCTATATCTATTAACTACTAATGTTAATTATAATAAATCAATAATTTCAATTTTATTTGTAATTATAATGTACGATCATGTTAATGATCATCAAAAGTGATAAAATTACAATTATTTTGAAGGCTTGAGGTTGAGCCTCATTGTAGGTAAGACGATGGATTTACGTCCAATAGCACCAAGAGGGTAAGACATTGGGTTAAAGTTCTGATGCACCATGATGAGAATATATTGGGTTCAAGTTCCATCTATTTATGGTCTAAAACACTTTTATATGAATAAGACGTTGAGTTTGAGTCTCAATGCACTATATTGATGATATTTTGACTATTAAAGCAAAAAGTATGCTTTTGATGAAAAGTAGTTTGAAAACTTTCATTTCCTATAGTGAATGTGATAGTCGTGCATATTACGTCTGAAAGAAGAAAAACAAGTGATTGAATGATGCAAATAAATATAGAATGAGGTACTAAAACTATCATAATTTGATTTGCACATGTTTGTGTTCCATTCATCAAGAATGAGAACTTTTAATAAATGCTAAAAATGTAAATTCATTCTATGATGTGGTATCACCAAGAATGTCTCTTAGAAGACATGTATTATAGAAAAGTTTCATGTTTTATTTCGAAATTGTATTGGACAAAAATTAATGCAATTGAGGCAATTGAGACACATTCTATGGTAAATAAGAAGTTTACTAATTCCAATACTTTCTTTAGTTTGACACGATTGTCTGGGACATCGTTAGTCTATAATGTTTAGACGAATCATGGAAAATTAAAATAATGGACATCCATGGAAGAACCTAAAAATTCTTTTAAATGGTGAATTTTCTTGTACTATTTGTTAGCAAGGCAAGTTAATTGTGAGATCATCATAAACAAAAGCGAGATTGAATTCTCTGCGTTCTAAGAACGTATACAGATATTTGTAGACCTAGTCATCCACCTAGTGGATTGTTTAGATATTTATTGGTCCTAATAAATTTTTCTTCTATATGGTCTCATGTGTACCTGTTGTTTTCTCGCAACTTGATGTTTGCAAAAATATTGACACAAATAATATGTTTACATGCACAATTTTCTTCAGATTAGTTCATTCAATGATGGGATCACGACTCACCTAAAAGGTAAAGTAATTGAGAAGAAATAAATCTCAAAATTACTCTTTGAGTAATAAAATTGAAATTTACTCATATAATAGTAAATTAGAAATTTACTAAAGCAGAAGGCACATGGCCTAGTAAACTTGGAGTTTACGAGTACTAATAATTTTATTAGTTGGCATGAATAATTTGGTCATCCCAAAGATATGCATACTGAGTAATGGACATACATTGAAAAACTAGAAGATTCTTTAAGAATTCTTTTGTTGTTTTTTCTCATGACAAGTTGATTGGATCAACTAATGTTGATATTAAATTACTAAATTCTGAAAAGTATAAAAGGTGAATATGGGTCTGTTCACCTATCATGTGACATGATAAAAAGATGTACGTATAAGATAATCACATGTGCGTTTGTTGTCAACCTGTAGTTTGGCATTCACAAAATTGTTTTTGCAAAAATAATTGAGTTATGAGCAAAATTTCAGAATGTGTAATCAAGACAATTTATCTTGATAATATTGATAAATACTTAAGATGCTGTGACATTAAATGTCAAAGATAGTGAAATCATTGCTTGTGAAAATAAAGCTCCATGTGTTGATCTGGAATATGATACCACATACAAAAGTAATTGTATGCATCAAACCAATATATTATGATCAGATTTTCTTTCAATCGATTTATGGTCAAGGACCAAATATTTTTCATCTGATTATTTTGGTATGTAGTATATAATCAATGAATATACAATGATGCACAAAGATAGATTCTCCAAATGATTAAGATACATGTTAGTTTGTCTAATATAAGGAGGAGACTAGAAGCAACACAAAAGTTGTAAATACTCCTATTGAATGTCCCTTAAGGATAAAGTCTATGACATACATGAAGCATGATAGACTAATCAATTCTAAATAAAATAATCCTTGAAAAAAAGGGGAGGATCAAAGAATTAAAATGATCATAATAAGGAGACAATGTGCTCTTGGAGAGCCTACGAGATCACACTTTATGAAAGCTCATGAGAGGAGTAGCTACCTAAAAATAATGAAGTGACGAGATCTCAATAAGTTTTTTCGTATTGTGAATTTATACAAAATGATATATCGTTGACAATATCTTTGATACAATAGCGCGCTATATTGTAAAAGATTATGAGTATATGAATTCTACATCTATTAAAACATACTTGTGAGAAATAATTATCAAATAAAAAGTGGAATGACGCATCTTGGTAAGCGTAAAGATTATTGACTTGCAATCTAGGCACTAGATGTCATACATCTAACATTGAATGTTGTCACTAAACAAAATTGAGAAAAAAATATTCAATGAGTTCCAAATCTAAAGCATATACAAGTTTTTGGAAAATTTATTTATCGTCCTCACAAGGATTAAATTGATTCAAAATGCATAGAGCATATACAAGTATTATTATGCAAGTTGACGACTAGAATTAAAACTCTTGAAGAGTTTTCAAAAGGCAATAGATTATTTGCTTAAAGAAGTAGAAGTAAGGAACTTGCAGAAATCTTTGATCCTGAAGGCAATATTCAAAAAGCAAGATAGAAGAAAGCATATTTCATCAACGTTTTTCTACACTCAAGAGCTGCCAAGAATGGTGATATCAACATGCAACATGTTTGTTCAAGTAATACTACAATTGATTTATCCACCAAGTCTCTACCAACTACAACTTTCAAGAAGATGATGCTCAAGATTGGAAAACGAAGATCCAAGTCTCTTGATGTTTTCATGAGGGGGAGTTAATACGTAATGTACTCTTTTTGTTCACAAGGTTTTGTCCAATTTGAGTTTTCCTTGTAAGTTTTTAATGAGGCATCCATAATGCGTATTATTAGATATGTGTACTCTTTTTCCTTCACTAGATTTTTTCCTTCTGGATTTTATCTAGTAAGGTTTTAACGAGGCACATGATCTACCAACATTCAAAAGAAAGTGTTATAAACAATTTGTATTATAGTGAATGTCTAATTTGATTAGGAATTCTACTTGAGGACTAAGTAAGACTAAATAAAGAGTTTTCCTTCATTGTAAAGAAGATTTGAGGAAGGTCAATGAATCATGCATATACTTCAAGATGAATAAGAAATCTTTTCTCTTCTCTCTATTTTATTCGTGTTCTAATTTCATATAGTTTCTTAACAGAGGTTTTTTTTAGGAATAATTATTAAAGTACACAACTTTACTTTATCTATTCCCAATATTTTCCTACCCTTTTATTAAAATTTAAAAATCCCTTTTATATACCCAATGATACTTAACTTACTTTTTATGTTGGAAATCAAAACTTGAACTTTCCCATCCCAAAAAATTTCGCCCAAATTTCCCCCCCTTAAAATTTACGGATAAAATTTTAAACTAAATTTGAAATTCAAAAAAATTCAATCCCTATTCTTCCGCTTTAGAGTTTTTCAATTAATTTTTCTTCGATTTTTTTTAATTTTTTGTGTATGTAATGTTTGTATTTTCTAAAAAATTTATATTTTTCTTTCTAGATACGAAAGTTTCAAACATTTGAGTTTTAAATCATTCCATGACCCTGACAATATCGAAATAACAATCCTTATTCATCCGATTTAGAGTTCAGAATTCGTTTATCATCTTTTCCAGTAAGTTTACTTTCCTTTTTTTTTTTACGTTTCTTGTGTATCTAATGTTCTTCCTTTTCTATAAATTTTTTTTTTTTTCAGAAGCGAAAGTTTCGAAGATTTGGGTTCTAAACCGTTGCATGACTCTATAGTCATGACAAACCTAAGCTCTAGTAAGAGATCTTCTTCAAAGAATAGACATGCATCAACTTCGAAAGACCAAAAATTCCAAAGAAAAGGGGTAGAAAGGCGGCACCTCCGATCATTCGACCAACAATACCTACGGTATCAACATTTGGTATCCCTATCCATCCTGATTTTGTATCTTTTTCAGTAGTTACATGATTTTTTTTTCAAGTATTGTTTATTTCATCGCACTCATGAACACAGAATATTATTGATACTTTTATATCTTACACATTCGTTAATGTTTTATAGATAAAATTTTAAGTATCGATTTATAATTTTTTGATACCTTATTTTTGTATTTTTATATAACGACAAATGAAATATTTAGGTATTTGTGTATCTATTATTTGTTGGACAAGAACATTTACGTATCTAATCTGTTTTAGTTGGATGTATTGTTGATATTTAATATAAAATTTCATGAACATTAATGTATATAAGATTATTATTCAAGTATCATATTTGTATGTAGGGATGATTCTGTGGCGAAAAACCATATTGGTCCACAATCCAATTTTGGTAACTTCGATCAACAAACTATTTCACCCATGCAAATGAATTTTTGCGAATGTTGATGATGTTGACGAACCTGCCGTGGAGGTTGGAGAACAAAAGGTATCTGTTAAAAATGTCCCAAAGGTATGTAGGCATCTGATACTTAACTTAGTATCACATGCATTATTATGTTATTTAATCCATTAAATAATTTAACAATGTACCTTTTTGATGATTGATACTTCAATAATGAATTCGTTATCGCTATTTGTGTATCACTTATTACACCTTATACGTTATAACTGTGTATGATACTTTTAATCTTGATTGTTATTTATACTTTAATTTATGAAATAGATGCTGCTATACTTAAATTGCTATTTTAAGTATCACCGATACAAAACACTGTTATGGAAGTATGGTATGGACAAAGTCAAGGATGGATATGTTAGCAATACTGAAGATCCTACAAGGTCAAAGAATGGCTACACAACACCAACAGAAGGTGGACTGATTTATGTAGAATAGTTAGGTTTTTATTGTGTTGAAGTTACGTTAATTAGTATTTTGTATTATCACTTCTCCTTTCAACTCAATCTTACTAAGTAATTCTTAATTTGAAAAATATTTTTTGTCAAGAAATGTATTTCAATGTTAATTTTTGACTCCAAGTATATAATTTAATTTACAGTAACTTGTTATAAATTATTTTTTTATAAGTATGATACACAAATATTGCTGATACAATATAACAATTGTACATAGAATATCTGATTATATATTTTATACACATGTAAAACAAACCAATTATCAATTTAAATAGTATACATTAACCTGTGGTAGTCTTGAAGTAAATTACGATGTCTGATACTATATTATCATCAGATATACAATATCCATAAAATTATTAAGTATTTGATACGCATCCTATTACCAAAAAATAAATTTGTGTATATGTGATAATTGATACAAAATAATTTACTTAATATATTTAGTATCGTTTATCACGTTGAATCATATAACTTTGATTAAAATCATAATTACCAACAAAAGTTTGTTGTCAGATACATAATATATTTGACGTTTAATGTAAATGAGACTAAATAACTTATCAATATAGCTTAGTATAGTTACAAGTGATATAAAACAATGAAATTCGATATATTAAGTATCATTTTACATTTTGATACAAAATTAAATGTATCACGTTACGATACTTTATTGTATACAATAATAACAAATTTAATCTTAATCACAATTTGAAATTTAAATCTGCCCAAATCAGTTAGAGGTTTATGCAGACTGGATGCTAAATTTGTTACCGCATAATTCGTGGGGTTAATTTAATCCTTTTTTTTACTCTATAATTGATAAAAAAAAAAGTAAAGTGTCCGCCCGCTTTAATTTAAGTATCGTTCTGTAATATTATATATCCGAAATACTATAAAAAGGACGTAAATAATGAAAGAGTAGGAATAGAAAGTAATTTGTCCCTTAGACTATGTGATTTGCCTAATTTTTACTTTTATTATTATTAAATATCAATTTTCCTACTTATATTCAAAGCAAGAATTCTTTTTTTATAAATAAATTGTACTTAAAACTTAAATCATTATCTAAAAGAACTGAATTAGCTATAAACTCTCACATTCATTGCACTTTTTCTCATAGCTAAAAGAATTTTATTGTCAAGTCAATGCTAAATATGATTAACGATAGAATTTGTTATTTATCTTCAATGTTTATTTTTAGTTAAATCTTAATTTTTAGTAGTGATTGATTATGTGGGTATTAATTGGACCATGATTTACTGTAAATTTGAAAAAATAGTTTTTATTATTTTTTAATGTTATATTGAAAATTTGTGTTTGACCATGAATATAAATTAAAATTATTTTATTATTGTTTTAAAAATTTAATGGTCAAACACGATTTTTCTAGTTTAACTCTGGAGAAAGGGAATAAAATCATGATTGTTGCCTATAACTAAGATCATACAAAATTAAATTGAATCGAACTATATATAAACACTTTATTACATCAAAACTATGTTAAGGTTATTTAGGATCGGGGTGGTGGTGGTGGCAAGGGGAGTCACCCGACACGACTTCGTTAAATTTTTTTAATATATAATCATATACAAAAATCAAAAAAATTAATTTAGTTGAGATTACCTAGCAAATTGGCTTCGGTTCATCCGGTGTTGTCTTCATGCTTAAGAAGTGCATCGGTGATTCCGAGTCCATTCTTCCTATTGAGGGTCTAGGTGTATAAGAGAACCTCACCTACGAGGAGGTTCTGTTGAAATCCTTGATAGACAAGTGAAAAATTTAGGGAACAAGGAAGTAGCTTCCGTAAATGTGTTTTGAAGAGCCACCCTAGTTGAGGGAGCAACATGGCAGACCGAGGCCGACATGAAGTCCCGTTACCCTTATCTATTTGATAATTAGGGTTAGTTGTTCCTATTAATAATGAAAATAATGAGTTAATTTGAATTTGACTTATTTTAAAAAGATATGCATATTTATGATAAAGGTTTTTGCTAAAAAGAAACTTTGTGTGATAATGTTATTTGCTTAATGTTGCACTTGTTGTGTGCTTAGTATGTTGTTGTCTGTATGAAATGATATTGAGCATGTTGATAGGTTGAATTTTGACATAATTGACTATTTAATGATATGTTGAGCCTATCAGAAGAAAATTCCTCATATTGTGATGTTGAGCTCTTATGTGTTGTAATTGATGTTTTGAGTTAATTTTTTTAAATGCCATGTTGTTATGTTGATTTGAGTTGTAACTCATGTGTGGATGTGTTATTTTTGGTTGGGCTGATAGTATTGAGTCTATCCTTTCCCTTCAAAAGATTTTTAGTGTCATTCGGGGATGAATGTTCCTAAGGGGGGATGTTGTAACACTCTAAAAATCTAAAACCTAATCTAGAGACACATGAGTGTCTAAGGTCTATAACACTGTTTTAAAGGTCAATAAAAATGTATAAAGAGTCATTTAGGAAGTTTTAAGTCAAAACGTCAAGGAACATCTATGACGTCAGGAGTGCAAAAGGTGCTAGTGTCCCTTAACCTATTTGACAAAGTTTTAGGAGTTGGAATTTGATGAAATTTGGTGGTAAGGTATCTAACACTTATAGAGTAGGTGTAGGGTCGAAACGTCCTGGTACGACTCCTCAAGGACCACCTAAAGGGGTCCTTGAGGATGACCCTTCCATTTTGGCCAAGAAGCTGTCACAAGACAGTGTGCAACAACGGTTGCAGGTGACGAGGCGTGGTCCAATCGACGAGGCGTCTATTTCTCAAAAAGGATATTTTTGCAACTCTCTGACCAAAACGATGGACCTGCAGGACGGTTGGTCCCAAGGCCCGTCGACTGACCTACGGACCGTAGATCGCGGTCTCGTTGGTCAGGCCTGTAATCCATAGGTCGTGGTCTCATTGGTCAGGCCTGTAATTTAACTGGTGAGTTTTAGTTGGGTCATTTAATTAAGTTAGTTAGTTAGGGGTTTAATTATTGATTAGGGTTTGGTTAATTAGGTTAGTTAATTAACTATATAACCTACCCTAAGTCTAAAACCTCACTTAACACATCTCAATTTCCAAACCAAATTGCTCTTCCTTCTCTGTACTTTCTCTCTCCCAAAAATAAGAACACCAATGAAGGTCTAGGTTAAGGTCTTTAAGGCAGCAAGAAGGGTACCTTTCTCCATACATCTTCAACAATTAACAAGGTATGAGATCCTTTCACCTTTGGGATTCCTTTTTCCAAAGGGTTCTTCCAAAATTGATTTCAAAAAGATGAGTTTCATGTGGGTTTCTTTCTAATACGAATTTGATCTTTTAAATTGTATTGTCTATGGTTTATTTTGATTATTATGTTTAGATTATGATGTATTATGATTCAATTATGCTAGTTATTGATGAATTAACCTAGTTATTAGAATAGATTATGAAATTGACCCAAGTCCCTAACCCTAGGTTATGAACTAGTGATGAATTAATGTTTACTGATTAATTGACTTCATTATTGTATTAATTAATATTGTGTGATGATATTACACACATTGTTGGGTTGAATTGGACGGTTGATGGTAAAACCTTGGATGATGGCATGTGAAGGAGATTGTTGTAAGTCTTGTGATCTCAAACCTTTACTTCAATTATGATTACTTGTATTTAGTGATGAAGTTCTATTGAAGTACACCTTATGATAAGATTGTTTAGGGTTGGTACGATGTTGAATTGAATTATCTTGATTTATGACTTGTGAGTTATTGGTTAGGATGTAATGATATAAGGTTGGTGATGAATTGCCTATGTGCCTTATTACGATATGGTGATGTAAATGTGCTAACCTCACATGTGTGAATTTTATTGAAAGGACCTAGTCATGCAATTCATATTGAGCTAATGACTATGACTATATAAGGGATAGACCATATGACCTAAACTAAGTTATGATTATTAATGAAAAATATTTCAAAAGAGACTCTAGCTTAGCACCGAGTGAAGTGGTAGTAAGGAGTGTCCCTTCCCACATAGGGAAGGTAGGATCACTATTTTACTCATTAGATCGGAGACTATAATCCATGTAGTATAAAGAGGGTCCCAAAACACATACCCTAGTTCTTGAACTATGATGACCCCCACAGAAATACTAGCTAGTGAATCCACATAGACGTTATCTTCATGCTTTGGTACTCCTTGACAAGTAGTCCACCTTCTTTCGGTGTAGAGTTCCATGATACCAGATTTCACATTAGCTCATGTGATATATATCGGTTAAGGCAAGATGTTTTCAAAAGTAAAACAAAGTAATAAAGTAAACTCTAACTAGGATGACTTAAGGGGTTTGACTTAGTTTAGGTAGGGGTATGAGACTCTACCTATACATTGCACTAGTTAACCTTGAGGGAAGTCTTAGGAGGATATACTTATAGGTTATGCTCTCATGAAATAAATGTCTATATTGTTAAATTTGAGGATGAATACTTATGATAACATTTTATGTGGAGTTAGACATTATTTATGATCTTTTGGGTGGTTTGCTAGGTTGAGTGGGGTTATGGGCTTCACTTGACCATTGCGCTAGTAGAATCGGTGAAGGATTATGGACAAGGGCCTTTACTTATGTTGTAATGTTATATACTCATTAATATGCTTTATCTTTATGCTATGATGGTAGAGTTGTATTGACTATGAGTTTAATTATGCTATATACATGTTGACTTGGCATAACTTAAGTAGGTTGGTCTTGTGTTGAATATGCTTGTGTCATTAAGAAATATATGATTCTTGCCTTTCATGTGTTCTTGTGTTGTGCATAAGACTTTTCGAAGTAATTTGGCATGCTTTTATAAAATGTCCCTATTTAGCATGATTTCTATGTTGTATGTGCATATGAATTCATATTTAGTACAAGCGATGTACTATTCCCATTTCTCCCTTTTTCTCCAACATTTTAGGTTCGACCGTTGAGGAGATTGTGGTCATTTGCAAGGACGTCTTGGAATCATTCTCCAAGTGGATATGTCCTCAAGTCCGAGGATGATGCCTTGTTCTTACTCTAGCTATGTTGCTTTGTTATAGTCTAAAGACGATCATTTCATTCTATTTGTTTTAAGATATTGTTGTAAGCCCTAAGTGACATTTATACATTGTGTAAGGGCTTATGTCCATATTGTTTGATTTCATTTAGATGGTTTAATATGAGACATCCCTTTTAAGACTATATTGTGTATCTTATATGCATATGTGCCATAAAAGTAGAAGACTATGTAATCTTCTTATACGAGGACTCTATATATACTCGCTATGAATATAATATGTGTAGGCGAGAAGTCTTAGTAAACCTCATGAAGTAGATGTAGATGAAAAATTTTAAATTTTCCTCATTTTTTAACCTATGAATGTAATGATGAATGCTAAGAGGCTAGTCTTAGTCCTCCGACGACAACGCCAGATACTTCTAGAGGGTACTTTCCGGATGTGACACTCATTAAGCTAAACCGACATGAAGCATAAGGTAACACACAACACATAACCATTTCACTTCATATAACTTCCATCAACTAGTCCCAACCAAGATTTTAGGTTAGCGACTCATTTCTCCAAATTTTCAATCTCATCAACACGTCTAATATATATAACATACTTTATACAATAAACTACCAGTCATGTCTAGTACTCTAAAAGAGTAAGCACTAACCTACCTGGCTACCTCGAAGATCGAGTAAACGCTCCACGAATCTTTATAAAATCGCTTTCCTCTTTCACCTTAAAAAAGCTCCTTAGCTATTAAAATCATACTCTACATGAGAGGCTTCAAGATGGAATATAAGTCCAATTTTTTTTTGTTACCGTGTATATTTACCAATCATTGGATTTAGTCCACCCAACATATGTAAAAATTAGTAATACAAGAAGTCTTATTCCACATCCCCACAATTGATTTTTGCAACAAAAATTGCTTAGAGTTTAGTATCCTATTAGACTTTCTACTTATCTCAAATTCAAGTAAATAGCAACATGTTATATGCCAAATTTGCATTAGAGGATCTCTCTAAGTAAATAAATTGCACAATTCATGTATCTACCTAAATCAAGATATAGGTGTCACAAGTTCTATCTTGTTAAAACCTCACATGCATAAAATGATATATTGAGATGTCGAATGGCAATGGTATAAGTCTTATTGCTCTAGTTGAAGTTTTTAAGACCATGTAAAGAAAGATAACTTGCATTTTTCAATTAGTTCAAAATTGGATCAAGTTATTAATATTATTACTTGTTAAGACTAGTAACTGAAATAACTACTAAAAAAATGCTTAAATTTGACCTCAAAAAATACAAACGGTCCTCCAGATGCAAAGCTACTTGCTACTGCAATGACTTTCTTCCCTGTAATGAGTTGTGGGACTTATCTTTTTGCTTAGCTTTGACAGATTAAAGTCTACATATGTATATATATCTGTATGTATACATATATATGTATATATATGTATAGATATATATACATATATATATCTGTAAATTAATACAAATTATAAGGTCATTTAAAGCTAATAATAATAAAAATATTAATAAAAAGGAGGTTATTTATAGTTTAATAATAATAAAAAATTAATAAAAAAAATTGTGAATTTAAGTTATTTGTTAATTCTATCTAGTTTAAAAATAATAATAAAAAAAGAGAATTTTATGAAAAAGTATTGAAAAAAAAAAGAGAACTCCTAAAGTTCCAAATTTATTTTACCTTATTTTAATTAGTCCGAACCACCTAACTTATTTTCCTAAAAATCCTCCACCTATCTATTTTTTTTTCGCTATTTTTTCTTTTTGCACGGTTTCTTTTCAAAAAAAGAAATAAATGACACTACACGTTTCTTGTCATCTTCTTATTTGTTTTGTTTTGCTAATTTATTGATTTGTTATTATTATTTATTTATTTTTATTCCGTTATCTCAAACCAAAATTCTCAACTAAATTAAATTTTAAATTAAGTTCTAATCACACTCCACTATGTTTCTTTTAATTAGCACCAAACTCTCACTCAAAACTATTAAAAAAGACACGTTCAGTTGAAGAAAAAGAGACACAGACTGAGATTGAGATTGAAATTGAAATACACAAAGAAAAAAAAAAGCAAGAGCAAAAGCAAAAAAAGAAAAGTGACTTTTTCTTTTGAGAATTAAGTTAGGGTTAGAAGTTTTGATCGTGGTTCAAATTAGTGGCTCTTTAAAGTTAATATTAGCTATTAACTTTGAAAATCAGTAGATCATAACAGTTTGTTTTGTGGTATCAACTTTTGCAGCGAGGTAACTATAAATTCTCGCGTGATTTAAAAAATATTACTTGTATGAAAATTTGATTCCAATTGTATGAATTTCTTCAAATCACTTGTATTATGTTTATTATTATCATTATTATTATTATGCGCTTTAAATACAATTTGCAATATATATTGAAATCATTTTCATGATATCGAATTGTTAAATTTGAACAGATAAGTATGTCTGTTTTAGTCTGATTTCACTTGAAGAAATCTTACTGAATTTATCATATACTTGTTACATTAGGATATAAACTAAATTTTAATTGATTAGTTGATTTTTAAAAGTTTTTGTTGAATTTGTTTTAGTCTTTTTTAATATACTATTCTCATAAAAAATAATAATTTACTTTTAGAGTAAGAGCAAGATGATTAGCGATTTAATTACAATTGTTAAAGTATATAATTAAGATATGATATGATCTTTATTTAGGAATTTATTATAAAAAATAAAAATTTGTATAGAAAAAGAGAAACAAAAAATAAATCATCAATATTTTTTTTAAAGAAAAAAACAGTGAAAAAAAAACATAAACGTAAAAAAAAAGCTAAAAGAAATAGAAAGTTAAAAATGAAAATAATAAAAATAATAAAAATAATACTAAAAAAAGTAATTGAATATATATATATACGATACAACTTTACTTATCAATATAGGTGACTTGGTAATGAAATATTATTATTTTACAAAGGTATATATTATTTAAATGTCACGACCCAAAATCGAGCCGCGACTGGCACCCACACTTACCCTCCTATGTGAGCGAACCAACCAATCTAAACCCTAACATTTCAATATAATATCAACAGAAAGTAATGCAGAAGACTTAAACTCATTAATAAAAACCAATTCAATAACTTCTAAAATTCAACAACTATTATTCCCCAAAATCTGGAAGTCATCACCACAAGAACATCTATGATCAAA
>NC_028647.1:25258655-25259003 GCF_001406875.1 Solanum pennellii | reverse complement strand
TCAAACTGTTTTCCCTTGATCTTGTCAAGAAAAGAAGATCTCGCCTCCACACAAGCTAAAAATCCTCCCTTCTCATTTACTTCTAGCCTCATAAAGTCATTAGCCAAGTTTTGGATTTCTCTAGCCAACGGGCGTCTAGAAACTTGCAAATGAGCTAGACTTCCCATGCTTCCTGCCTTTCTACTTAAAGCGTCTGCCACAACATTAGATTTTCCCGGATGATACAGAATAGTGATATCGTAGTCCTTCAGTAGTTCCATCCATCTCCTCTGTCTCAAGTTCAAATCTTTTTGAGTAAAGACATACTGTAGGCTACGATGATCCGTGTATACTTCACACTTAACCCCA
>NC_028647.1:25249779-25256436 GCF_001406875.1 Solanum pennellii | reverse complement strand
ACGAAGTTCAGAGAGTCGATTTCAGTACCCAAATTTCAGAATTCTAAGTGTTTTGGAACGAGACCCCCTCGACGGCCCGTCGTGCCCATGACGGTCCGTCGTGGGTTCCGTCGACTCAGACAGTTTTTCCAGAAATAAAATCTGCTGCTTAAAACGACTAAACAGGTCGTTACATTAAATTTATGAATGAACTTTTATTAATTTAAATGATGTTTTGAGATTCAAAGAATCTTACTAATTTATGTATCATAATTATTGAATGCATATAAAAATAAAATTATTATACATAAAATACAATGCATATACAAATAAAATAAGAAGGCAAAACCTGCAAAAATAAATAATAATAATAAAAAACAATAAGAATACTGATTTGCAGAAGAAGAAAAAAAAGGAGGAAAAATATTTAAAAAGAAAAATCTTCCTAAAAGGAAGTTCTAATCTTTTTAGACTTTCTTTCTAAAACTAATCATAAATCCTATAAATTTTTTCTCCTATTTTAAATATATATTTTTTAAAAATCTTAAAATTACTCAAACAATTATACAATTACTCGAACACTAAAATTCTTTTCCTAGATAAACTCTAATTACTAAATATTATATACCTATATATATTCATTAAAAATATACAAATATACACACAAAAGTTAAAAAAAAAAACTAAATACAAATGTTTCAAATTTCAAATTTATGGATACACATGAAAATATTTTTTTAAAGAAATTAAAAATAAATAAGATAGTTTTAAATAGGTTTAAAGTAAAATGAATAAAGGTAAATGACATTTTATTATTATATTAAATAATATAATATACAAAAATTAAGTCAAGTCATATTAAAGTCACTAAGGTGATCGTGCTAAAACCACGGGACTCGAGGGTGCCTAACACCTTCCCCTCGGTCAACAGAATTTCTTACCCCAATTTCTAGTTCGCAGACCAATAAAATAGAATCAAATTTTCTTTTGATTAGGGATATAAAATAAGGTGACTTGGAACATCAAAACTCAACTCCAAGTGGCGACTCTGAATAATAAAATTATCCTTTTCAAAATGTCACTTTAACTAAAAAAAACTCTTGTTCTTTCAAACGCATAAAATTAACTTTTGAGAGAAAAAAGGGGTGTGACAGATGGTGACTCCGCTGGGAAACTACTAGAATTTGAGCTTTAAATATTGATTTATGTATAACTGTTATTTATTTATTTACGTTTTTGGAGATTGTATTTATTTGTTTTAATGTGCTAATTGTCTATTTATTTACTGTTTTGATAATATTTGAATTGCATATAACTAATTATCTTCTTTCATGCACCTTTCTGAGTCTTCTATAATAACAATATGAGAATTGCGACTGCGCAACCCGCTTCTATCAAGATAGCCAGTGGATCTTCGATCCATGGTGAAGGATTTTTAGTCACACATGTTTAGGATGGGGAGCACCCATGCACAAAGCCAGAAAGCGCTGCTACCGTTACGTTGCTACTCCCTGACTCAAGTTGTCCGCTCATTTTACAGCCAATCTAGATATTTTTCTCCACAAGTGAAACCTTAGTAGAACTGAAACTTTCAGACATGGTATCCTTACTAGGCTCCACTTTATTTGCTTCATGTGCATTTCACTTTAAGAGACTTGGCATGGGGACACATTCTGTCTAGGACAGGTACCTTTTCGTGAGACCATCATGTGCATTTTTGTGCTGCTTGTCGCATCTTGTGGAAGACTATAACAAACGTTAACCGGCTTTAGAATAATCGACTAAAGGAAGAAATTTTATTTCCACTTTTATCTAAATTGTACATATACACATTGTTCTATTTGTCTCTCTCTTTTTCACTTATCAAAAATATTTCTTTATCCGGTCATTCTTTTTGAAAACAACCTGAATCTCCCCTAATTGAGGTCAACAAAATTTGTTTTCAAAAGAATGACCACTTTAGGCATTCTGAATCATTTTTCATTTTTAAAACTACTTCAAGAAATGATTTTCAATCATCAAAATTTCATAATTAAATTTGATTTTAAATCCCGAGTTCCTTTTTCCAACCAGGTAATCATGAGATCATGAGATGTGATAAAAGACCAAGGGATGAAGCAGTCAAAATGATCAATGATTCCCCAAAGTTCATGATCACGAATAAAACCGCACAACTACTCATGGTGGAATGATATGCATGAGTTTAGGTGTACTTAGATATTCAAACATCTTGGTTTCCTTACAAATATCATGAGGTTTAGTCCTGATAAAGATTTGATTGAAGCTTTAATCCCGTTTTGGAATTCTACAAGCAATGTGTTTCGCTTAAGTGATTTTGAGTTGACGCCTACATTGGAAGAATTGGGTGGTTTCACAGGATTGGGCAAGGATCTCCGAACTAAAACACTGATAGCCCCAAGGAATGTTAGCGGGAACAAATTTTTAGAATAGATGCACATCATCCATCCTCATAAGGAGTGTTTCGATAATGGATTGGTTTCTTTGGAATTCTTGTACTCAAGATATGGAAAGAAAGAAAGATTTTCAGACTATAAGAAACAACTGAAAAATGGACAACACCTCCCTACTTGGGAAAAACATAGACAAGAAGCATTCATGGTTGCATTTTTGGGAGCTATGATTTTTTCAAGGAGGGATAAAAAATTTGATATTCGTCTATCGAGAATAGTCACTATTATGATGTAGAAAAAGAAATCCACTATCTTGCCGATGATGTTGACTGATATTTATCGTGCTTTAACTAAATGTAGAGAAGGGGAGACTTTTTTTGAATGTTGTAGCTTTCTATTGCAAATGTGGTTTCTGGAGCACTTGTATCGCCATCGTTTTGCGACAGATTTCAAATCTGATTGGACGAATTATATTTTGAGCCACCCAGACAGGATGAAAGAATTAGGAGACAAATTGCCAAAAGGTTTCAAAGCTTGAAGACATTATCTTCTTAAATTGACTGCATCTAAGATTACATGGAACTATTATTGGTTCCCTGCTAGTGAGGTAATTGTTATGTCTTCCTATCGTCCATCTTTGTTTTGACAGGCCTTCACGGGTTCCAACCATACATACCCCTTCGGGTGCTACGCCAACTAGGACAAAAATAAATTTTACCTAGGGTCGATGATACACAAAATTTCGTATGGGAGGTTGCATTTGAAGATCTAGATCGAGAATCAGAAGCCCAAAAGATTTGGGGTGGTAGTTGAACTTTAAGTTCGAAATCTATGGTAGATGATCGCGTTGAAGGATAAGTTGACCCCTTATACCTCCATTAGTTCTTTGATCAAGCCCCTCTCAAAGTAATGCCCGAAGGATCATCGCAAGAAATCATTGATCGAGAAGAGGGAATTGAATTTAGAATCAAGCAAGCCCAACTCGAGGTGGAAAAAATTATATACTTTGATTATCCTAATTAATGACCTGAATAATGCTAGAGAAGAGTTGGCTTGGCGTGATGCAATATTCGAAGAGAGAGTTACATTGATTGAGAAAAGGGTTGAAAATAAACATTTATCTACTATTCGAACCCTACATGAAGATTTGGGCATTGTCACAGGTGATATGGAGCAACAGGAGGAAGAATATAAGAAAGAAAAAACCCTTTTAATGCACGCACAAGCCAGGATACTACCTTGAAAATCCAAGACGTAACATAAAGCATAACATAAGTGTCATAAGGTCTAAGTATTGTTTTTATGTCCATTCTATTGAATATAGGTCATTTAGGAAGTTTAAGAACAAAAACGTCCAAGAACGTCCATGACGTTCGGGAAGTTGCTTCAAATGGGTGTTAGCGTGCCTTAGCCTATTTGACTAACCTTTAGGAGTCGAAAATGTATGGAAATTGGTAAAATGTAGCTAATAGGTGTTCAAGTTGTTCCATATTCAAAACGTCCGGGTAAGACTCCCCAAGGGCCGGCTAAGGGTCCTTGACGATGACCCCTGCAGGTTGAGGCAACACTGTCTGAAGCAGTGTGCAGCGACGAGGCAGTCAACGGCCTGTGTGTGGACCAACGGGGCGTCAATGCCACCGTCGTTCCACACTTAGCCAATTCATGGAAGCCCCTCGCCTACACAGTCTCTGAACTCATCGACAGAGTGCAGGACGAGAGGGAGGTAGGTCCGTAGACTCATAGACGGACCGTCGGCGGGGTTTCGCCTGTGAGGGTTTGATTTTCCTGCACGTTTAAGTGTTAAGTCATTTAACTAATTAAGTGGTTTAGGGGTTATTTAGGGATAAAGGGGAGATAATTAACTAACTTAAAACCCATATAAATGCCACCACCCCAATTAACCTAATTATAACTCACAAAATAAATCTCTTCCTTCCCTCTTCTTTCTATTTCTACTTGAACTAACCATTGAAGACTAGCAAGGATAACGGTTTGGGGGCTGGAAGGATTCACCATCAATTCTTCATCAAACGTTAAGATATGGAATATAATTCACCTTTGAGACTCTTTACTCAAAGAGTTCTTTCAAAATGGATTTCAGAAGTTGAGTTTTCTTATGAGTTTCATCCAATCACGAAATTGAGGAGTGTCCTTTCCCACATATTAAAATGTAATTTAACTTGTTTATGCTAATTGTTGATGGCTTGGTATTAATTGAAGAACATGATCCTCAATCCCTAACCCTAGGTTGTGATCTTGATCTATATTGTATTGTGATCATTCAATTGACTTGGTTATTGATTAGATTACTATCCTATGGTGTTATTATGAATAAATTAAGATGAATTATAGGCCTATCATGATAGTTCTTGAGATGTAATTTAGGTTATGAAGTATATTGTGAAGTCATCCTACTTACCTTGTCTTAAGCTATGATCTAGTGTTGAATTGTGTTATAGAGATACAATTGGCCTTGTTATCTTATTGGTTATCATTGTGTGATGGTGTTACTTCCCTAGTTGGGTTGATTTATGTGTTGATGGTTAGACCTTGATGATGAACTATGAGGAAGTCTTGATAAGTCTTAGAATCTCTATCTTTACTTCCAATTGTGATTAATTGTGGTTAAGTCATGATGTTACATTGGAGTATACCTTATACTAGGATGATAGGGTGGTATGATGTTGAATTGAAATGTCTTGACTATGTTGTGAGGTTGATTAAGGTGTATGTGATATAAGGATGGTGAGAACTATTAATGTGCCTTGATATGCTAATGTGTTAACCTCATTTATATGAATTATGATAAAAGGACATATATACATACAATTCTTATTTAGCTATTAATGATAATTATTATACAAGGGGCAGACCCTATGAGCTAATCTAAGCTATAATTGATAATTAAAAGCTTAAAGATATTTCAAAAATGGACTCTAGCTTAGCACCGAGTGAACTAGATTGAGGAGTGTCCTTTCCCACATAGGGAAGGTAGGAACACTACATCACTCTTGAGATTGGAGACTATAATGCATGGCGCATAAAGAGGGTCCCAACTATATTCTTGAACCATGTTTCCCCCATAGGAATACTAGCTAGTGGATCCACGTAGTTTCTATGTTTCATGTTTAGGTAATACCTTGGCAAGTAGTACGCCTTCTTTCGGTGTAGGGTTTTATGACACCGGATTCACTCTAGCTCATGTAGTCTATGTTGGTTAGGGCAAGATGTTCCCAAAAGGTAAAATGAATTAAAGGACTTGAACTCTAACTTGGATAACCTAAGAGGTCTAGCTTAGTCTAGGTAGGGGTATGAGACTCTACCTAAACATTGCACTAGTTAGTCTTGAGGGGAGTCTTAGGAGGATGTTCTTATATATGTTTATGTTATGATGATATATGATATGTACATGATGACCTTGGCACATTGTTGATACTATATTTTGATTAGTTCACTTATTAGAATGCCTTGGGTTATAATGTTAATATAAGATGAAATGTAAATCTAAATGTTATTTTATCTGAAGTTGGAGATTGGTTATGGTTTCTTAATGAGGCTACTTGATTGAGTGAGGTTATGGGGTTTTGCTTGGTCATTGCACTTGTTGACTTGATAAGGATTCATGAGTAGTTGTCTTGCTTATTATGATATGATTGACTCTTATTCATTCTTGTGATGTTATTTCTTGATGATAGGGTTGTAGTAAATCATGGTTTCAAGTATATTGGAATATGTATTACTTGTTGAGTTAATAAGCATGTTTTGTTGGTTTATATGACTTTTTTGGCATTGCATTAGGTTGTTAAAAGGTTAAAATGGCATGTTTTTGACTAAAAGTCCCTTTTTAGCATGTTTTGCTTGTATATGTGCACAAGGTCCATACTTAGTACATGTGGAGTACTGACCCCATTTTCTTTCCTTTTACCAAAGATTTTAGGGTTCGTTGAAGAATTTGGAAGGCGACATTGTTGAAGGCTTGGATTCTTCATTTCATCCAAGTAGGGTAGATCTTCAACCTCCGAAGGCAATGCCACTATCTAGCTTACGGACTTGTTAAAGACTCTTTCATTTCTTTCCTTTTCAATTGAGTACTATACTTTTGTATGACCTATATTTGGTCTTGTTGAATTGATGTAAGAGTTATGCCCATATTGTGATAATCGTTTAGATGGTATGAGATGAGACGATCTTTGAGACTATTTTTCTATATTTTCTATATTTTATACATATATATATATATATATATATATATATATATATATATATA
>NC_028647.1:25215334-25249342 GCF_001406875.1 Solanum pennellii | reverse complement strand
TATATATATATATATATCTGTGTGTGTGTGTGTGTGTGTGTAATAAAGATAGAAGGCTATGTAACCTTGTTATATGAAGGGTCAATATATACTCGATACAACTATATATTATGTGCATGTAAAGGTCTATGTAAACCTCCAAGTAGTTGTAATGAAAGTTTTAAATTATTCCGCATTTTCAACCTGTGAATGTAATGACATGAAACTAAGAGGCTAGTCTTAGTCCTTAAAAAGGAAGACGATGCCGGTTACGTCTAGGGGGTAAACCCGGATGTGACAAATATTGTATAAGAGCATGAGGTTGAATATCGTTGAGTTATATCTCTCTCTGTACCACGTCTATGTAGGTTTGTATTCATAATTGTGAAGCGCGTCACACTTATGAGTAGGAATCTATATGATGCTTAGGAATCACTCTCTTTCTTGAAAATATTATATTGTGCCGATAGACTATACTTATGGTGTGCTTTTGCATCTAATCATGTTGTTGTGCTTATAGGAAGCATGAAAACTCGATGGAATGCGTCTCGAAGACTTGAAGAGGAAACTGCCAATGCAGGAGCTCCTCCCAGTGGTGAGCAAGTCCCTCCACTTGAAGAAGATGCTAATGTTGACCAAGCTCCGGTCATTCTTCCACCCTTGACGGATGGAGATATAAGGGACGCCCTCATTCAATTGGCTCAAGTCGCTACCATCCAAGCCCAAGCCATGACGGCCCAATCCAACCAGGAGATTGTGCTCCGTCCTCATCAACAAGTCACTACTATGGCTTGCGGTCTAAGGGACTTCACTTGAATGAACCCTCCTACTTTCTATAGGTCTAAGGTTGATGAAGACCCCCAAGAATTCATCGATGAAGTCTCTAAAATACTTTTGGCTATGGGGTCGTCCACAAGTGAGAAGGCCGAGTTGGCCACATATCAACTCAAGGACGTGGCACAAGCTTGGTATGTGCAATGGAGGGATAATAGGTCATTGAGGGGTGGTCTGGTGACTTTGGAGATTTTTTAGGAAACTTTTCTAGATCGGTTCTTTCCTAGATAGATGAGGTAGGAAAAAGTGGTGGAGTTCATCAACCTTCGCCTAGGAGGAAGGAGTGTCTATGAATACTCTTTGGAATTCATTAAGTTATCCAAATATGCTCCTTCCTTGGTTTCCGATTCTAGAGACCAAATGACCCATTTTGTGACGGGGGTGTCAGAGGACTTATAAGAGGAGTGCCATTCGGCCATGCTACATGACAACATGAACATTTCCCATCTTATGGTGCATGCAAGAAGGGTTGAGGAGGCAAGGGATAAGATAAAAAGTAGAGAAGCTAAAAGAGCAAAATAATTTGATGGAGGTTCTTTAAAGAAAAGATTTGAAATACAAGACAAGCCTAGATTTAAGAAGCAGGTTTCAAATCAAGTCCCTTCCAAGTTCCCAAAGATAGTGGTGATAGGGTGTCTAACTCTAAATTCAAAAGAGGGGAAAAGGTGCTAATTGACCAACCAAGAAGCCAACTTGTGGAAAGTGTGGTAAAACGCACTATGGTGATTGCTTTAAGGGAACAAATAATTGCTTTAGTTGTGGCAAGAGTGGTCACAAGATGAGAGATTGTCCTAACTTGAAGAGTCAAGACAAGGGTAGTGGTCAAGCTCAAGCAAGTGGTTCTAGTGATTCTCCAAAGAAGAACCACTTCTATGCTGAGCAAGAGACTTCTCCCGACATGGTGACCGGTATGTTGAAAGTCTTACCTATTGATGTATATGCCTTACTTGATCCCGATGCTACATTATCATTTGTTACACCTTTAGTAGCCAAAAAGTTTGATATTTTACCCGATATTTTGCATGAACTTTTTATAGTTTCTACTCCAGTGGGTGAGTTAATTATTGCAAAAAGGGTGTATAGAAATTGTACAATAATGTTGCCCAATAGAATTTCTTATGTTGATCTAGTAGAACTCGATATGCTTGATTTTGATGTTATATTGGGTATGGATTGGTTGCATGCATGTTTTGCCTCCATTGATTGTAGGACAAGGGTGGTGAGGTTTAACTTCCCTTATGAACCCGTTGTTGAGTGGAAAGGGGGAAATACTATTCCTAGAGGTCGTCTCATCTCTTGTCTAAAAGCATGCAATATGATCTCAAAGGGTTGTCTATATCAGATAGTATGATTCCAAGATTTAGACTCGGAAATTCCTCCCATTGAGTTAGTACCCGTAGTAAGTGAGTTTTCGGAGGTCTTTCCTAATGACCTTCCTGGTATTCCTCCCAAACGGGAAATTAAATTTGGTATTGATTTTCTACCGGATACAAATTCCATATCAATTCTTCCTTATCAGATGGCTCTGGCCGAGTTGAAGGAGTTGAAGGCTCAACTCAAGGATTTACTAGATAAAGGTTTTATAAGGCCTAGTATTTCTCCATGGGGTGCTTCGATTTTGTTTTTAAACAAGAAAGATGGATCCCAGAGAATTTGTATTTATTACCGCCAACTCAACAAGGTCACCATTAAGAATAAGTACCCTCTCCCTCGGATGATTACTTGTTTGATCAACTCCAAGGGGCGAGCTACTTTTCAAAGATAGACTTGAGGTCGGGATATCACCAAGTTAGGGTGACAGGTGAGGATATACCGAAGACGGCATTACGGACTCAGTATGGGCACTATGAGTTCTTGGTAATGTTTTTTGGTCTCACCAATGCTCCGGCGGCGTTTATGGACCTAATGAATAGGGTGTTCCGAAATTACCTAGATACATTTGTTATTGTCTTCATTGACGTTATCTTGGTATATTCGAAGAACGAGGTGATCATATGGGTCATTTGAAGGTAGTATTGGCAAACCCTTAAAGAACATCAATTGTTTGCCAAATATAGGAAGTGTGAGTTTTGGTTGAGGTCGGTGACATTTCTTGGGCACATCATCTCTAATGAGGGAGTTGAGGTAGACCCAAGGAAAACCGAGGCAGTGAAGAATTGGCCTAGACCTTTGACTCCAACCGACATTATGAGTTTCTTGGGTTTAGCAGGTTATTATCAGAGGTTCGGGGATGGTTTTTGCGTCCATTTATTCTCCTTTGACTACTTTGACCCAAAAGAGTAAGAAGTTTGAGTGGTCGAAGGCATGTGAGAAAAGTTTTCAATTGTTGAAAGATAGGCTCACTTTTGCTTCAGTGTTGACCTGACTGGAGGGTATAAAGGGGTTTGTTGTGTATTGTGACGCATCTCGAGTGGGTTTGGGGTGTGTTCTTATGCAACATGGAAAGGTGATAGCCTATGCCTATAGGCAACTTAAGGTACATGAGAGAAACTATCCAACTCATGACCTTGAATTAGCGGTCGTTGTGTTTGCCTTGAAAATTTGGAGGCATTACTTGTATGGGTTTCATGTTGATGTCTTTACCGACCATAAGAGTCTTCAATACGTGTTTACCCAAAAGGAGTTGAATCTTCGACAAAGAAGGTTGTTAGAGTTATTAAAAAATCATGATATGAGTGTCCTCTATCACCGCGACAAGGCTAATGTGGTTGGATGGTTATCCGAATGGGGGTGCTATAGTTCATCATAACTCCGAGTCATCTCTAGTGGTTGAGATGAAGTCCAAACAACACCTTGATCAAGATTTAATAGAGTTAAAAGAATTGGTTCTCGGCAAGTTGAATGAATCATTCTCCTTAGGGGGGATGGTGTGTTAAGGTACCAAGGGAGATAATGTGTTCCCGATGTAGATGGGTTGAGGGATCGAATCCTAGAAGAAGAACATGGGTCCCGCTACTCAATTCATCCGGGTTCGACAAAAATGTACCACGACTTAAGGGATATATATTGGTGGGAAGGCTTAAAAAGGGACATAGCGGAGTTTGTCGGTAGCTGTCCGAATTGCGAACAAGTAAAGGCCGAACACCAAAAGCCTAGTGGCTTACTACAAGAGATCCAAATTCCTCCTTGTAAGTGGGAAGACATCAATATAGACTTTGTAGTAGGTTTACCTCGGACTCAAAAGTCATATGATTCTATATGGCTGCTTGTGGATCGATCGACTAAGTTCGCTCATTTTATTCCCGTTAAATCTACATATTCGGCAGAGGATTATGCAATAATCTTCCTAGATGATATTGTGTTTCGCCATGGTATTCCGTTATTCATCATATCATATAGGGGCGCACAATTGACATCTAGATTTTGGAGATCATTCCTAAACGGATTGGGTACTACCGTAAAGTTGAGCACCGCTTTTCATCCCCAAACGGATGGTCAAGCGGAGTGTACTATACAAACCCTTGAAGATATGCTTAGGGCGTGCATTATTGATTTTAAAGGGAATTGGGATAAACATTTACCTTTGGTGAAGTTTGCCTATAATAATAGTTTTCATTCATTCCATGGCTCACTATGAAGCCTTGTATGGTAGGAGGTGTAGGTCTCCTTTTGGATGGTTTGAAGTGGGTGATTCATCGCTTACTTGTCCCGAGTTGATTTATAAGACATTGCAAAAGGTTCATATCATAAGGAACCGGTTGCGAACGGCCTATAGTCGGCAAAAGTCTTATGCCGATCATAGGAGAAGGGATTTGGAGTTTGAAGAAGGTGATAAGGTGTATTTGAAAATTTCACCAATGAAAGGGGTGGTTAGATTTGGCAAGCAAAGGAAGTTGAGTCATCGTTATGTGGGTCCTTATAAAATCTTTCAAAGGGTTGGTAAAGTTGCCTATGAATTGAAACTTCCTAGTGAATTCGCTTCGGTTCATCTAGTTTTCCATGTTTTTGTGTTGAAGAAGTGTATCGGTTATCCCGAGTCCATTCTTCCTATGGAGGATCTTGGTGTCAATGAAAACCTCTATTATGAGAAAGTTTCGGTTTAAATTGTTGATAAGCAAGTCAAGAAGTTGAGGAATAAAAGGTGGATTCCGTAAATGTGTTATGGAAGAATCACCTAGTTGAGGGTGCAACATGGGAGGCCGAGGCTGACATGAAGTCCTGTTGCCCTCATCTTTTTTATAATTAAGGTGAGTCATTCTTTTTAATAAAATAAATATGACTGGAAATTGAAGTTTCTTGATTTTTGGGTGAAGTTTTGCAAAATGTGTATTTTTCAGTACTTCACAGTGAAGTTATAGTGAAATTGGTGATTTAGACTTGAAATTTTGCTTTTTCTTATTTTGAGTTATGTTTTGCATTTTGATATGGTGAGTCTTTATGAAATGATATGTAGCGTGTTGCTAAGTTGAACTTTGTGCAAATTTACTCATGTAATAGGTTGAGCTATTAAGTTTTGTGAGAAGGAAATGCCTCATGATGAAGTGATTTGAGCCTTAAGTGTGGTAATGTGAGTTTTGAAATTGCCTTGTATAAATGATATGATTTAAGTTGATTTGATATTGTTGACTGGTTGAACTGCTAGTCTTGAGTCTATTCTTCCCTTCAAAAGAGTTTGGGTATCATTCGGGGACGAATGTTCCTGAGGGGGGGGGATACTGTAACACCTTGAAAATCCAAGATGTGTCCTAAAGACTAACATAGGTTTCATAAGGTATAAGTACTGTTATAAGTCCATTTTATTGAATATAGGTCATTTAGGAAGTTTAAGAACCAAAACATCCAAAAATGTCCATGACATCCGTGAAGTTGGTTCAAAGGGGTGTTAGCGTGCGTTAGCTTATTTGACTAACCTTTAGGATCGAAAATGTATGGAAATTGGTAAAAAGGTAGCTAATAGGTGGTTAAGTTGTTCCATGGTCGAAACGTCCAGGTACGACTCCCCAAGGACCGACTAAGGGCCTTTGAGGAAGACCCCTGCAGGTTGAGGATACACTGCCTGATGCAGTGTGAAGCGACGAGGCAGTCAACGGCCCATGTGTGGACCAACGGGGCGTCGATGCCACCGTTGTACCATACTAAGGCTGGTTGGTGAAAGACCCTCACCCGCACAACCTCTGAACTTAGCAACGGAAGTGCAGGCTACGGTGCGTGTTTGGATCGACGGGGCGTCGATGCCACCGTCGTCCCACACTTAGCCAATTCATGGACCCCCTCGCCTGCACAGTCTCTGAACTCATCGAAGGAGTTCAGGACGAGAGGGGGGTAGGTCTGTAGACTCAGAGACAGCCCGTTGGCGGGGTTCCGTCTATGAGGGGTTGATTTTCTTGCACGTTTAAGAGTTAAGTCACTTAACTAATTAGGTGGTTTAGGGGTAAGTTAGGGATTAAGGGGGGACTAATTAACTAACTTAAAACCCATATAAAGGCCCCAAACCCAATTAACTTAATTATAACTCACAAAATAGACTCTCTTCCTTCTCTTTTCTTTCTCTCTGTACTTGAACTCACCATTGACTACTAGCAAGGATAAGGGTTTGGGGGATGGAAAGGGAAAAATTCACCATTAATTCTTCATCAAACGTTAAGGTATGAGATCTAATTCACCTTTAAGACTCTTTCCTCAAAGGGTTCTTTCAAAATGGGTTTCAAAAGTTGAGTTTTCTTATGAGTTTCATCCAATTACGAAATTGAAGTTATGAATTGAGTTGTTGATGATTTCTTTAGGTTTTATTGAATAGATTAACATGTAAATTAAGTTGTTTATGGTAATTGTTGATGGTTGGTATTAACTGAAGAACATGATCCTCAATCCCTAACCCTAGGTTGTGATCTTGATCTATATTGTGTTGTGATCATTCAATTGACTTGGTTATTGATTAGATTACTATCTTATGGTGTTATTATGAATAAATTAAGATGAATTATAGGCCTATCATGCTAGTTCTTGAGATGTAATTTAGGTTATGAAGTATATTGTGAAATGCATACGTATCTTGTCTTAAGCTATTCTAGTGTCGAATTGTGTTATAGAGATGCAATTGGTCTTGTTATCTTATTGATTATCAGTGTGTGATGATGTTAATCCCCTAGTTGGGTTGAGTTATGGGTTGATGGTAAGACCTTGATGATGAACTATGAGGAAGACTTGGTAACTCTTAGAATCTCTATCTTTACTTTCAATTGTGATTAATTTTTGTTAAGTCGTGATGTTACATTGGAGTATACCTTATACTAGGATGATAGGGTGGTATGATGTTGAATTGAAATGTCTTGACTATATTGTGAGGTTGATTAAGGTGTATGTGATAGAAGGATGGTGAAAACTATCAATGTGCCTTGATATGCTATGAGATGCTGATGTGTTAACCTCACTTATATGAATTGTGATGAAATGACTTATACTCACACACTCTCTCTCTCTCTCTCTCTCTCTCTCTCTCTCTCTCTCAATGAGAAGTAAAGTGATGTTATGATGTATATGCATGTGATGCCTTAGGATGTTATAAATATGTGTCTTCTAGTTACCGTGTATAAATGAAGCATAAAGTGAATGTGAAGTATTATTGTGTGTCGGTTATGATTAATGTAGGGTGGACATGCTTAGAATGAAAAAGTTATGAATTATAATGGTTATGTGAAAGGTGTTCTCTTATATACTCACAATGAATGAATGAGTGAATGAAGTTAATGAATGAAAAAGGAGGAGTTTTTTGGTGAAAACTCTTTGTGAGTTGAGATGAAGTGGTCAATAGCAACCTCACCATTTCCAAGAGCTTTCTAAGGTAGGTTGGAGGATGGATACCCTTCATGAGTTGAGATGTGGTGTCCAATAGTTATCCCTTACCTATATTAATGAATGTTTAGACTCTATGGGGGAGTTATGCTTAGCATCGAGATGATTTGGAAAAGGCGTGAGTACACTTCGTGAGTAGAAATGTTGCACCCAACGTACCTCTTCGTATGAGTACTCCTCGTTAGTAGATATTGCGTTACTTAGAAGCAATCTCCTTATCCCTTAACTACACACCTACATAGGAGTAGCTATTGGAGAATCCGCGGCAAATATCAAGTGAAGACATTTAACATTCTGCCAAGAGTTTTGAACTCAATATGGTAGACAAATACTCACTTACTAATATCAAATACAACGTATACATGAAAGTGGAACCAAGGGAAAACGTGCACCTATTCGACTTAAGAACGAATAGATATTCCAAGTAAGTAAAGAAAAATGTACAATAGAGCAAGTAGTGATCCTTTGAGGTAACATTATGGTCTAACGCAAGAGAGTAATAACCAAGAAAGGGAACATATGAACATGTGACAAGATGACATATCTATAAATAATTGAAGCAAGTTGTCATGATATAGCTAGATTATACCCCGTGTAATCTAGGATCATTTTGATTTATATTAAAGAAATCCGTGCCAGGGTTACTTTAATAATGAAATAAGAGTAAACCTAATCTTGGTAGAGTAAGCCCATAGATTTATAAAAAAACTCATATTATAGTACTCACTTTAATGCTCTAGGGAGTAGGAACTGCTTTTATTGATGAATCACAACCAAGGACAGTTAGAAAGCTTACTTTTTGTAATGCAAGTATTGGATTCATGCTAAAGAAATAGGAAATCGAATAGCCTTTCATGCCTTGCTATACAAATAAAAAGTATGAGTTAAGCTCCTTCTTTTAAGATTACTAATCTATGATAAAATAAGTCGTTAACTAGCATTAGTAGCTAATCAATGAATTTGAGTCGTTTTATCCTTCCAATATAGTAGCAAAGCAATAATCATGCAATAATATTTCCCTTTTTCCCTTTCCCTTAAATTGTGTCTATATATTGTACAAACTTCGTATCATGTCATTCCCAAAACTCCTTGCAGCATTTATGTTCTTTAACATTTCCGTAACTTCCCCACACATCCAGACATATCCCTTATCATAACATACACTAAAAAACCTTAAATATAATGTAAAAAAAAGCAATATGAATCATTGTTTCTAAGCACTGACACTTGAAGAGCTAACATTACTTTTTAAGATCTCACACAAGCTTATAACTATATCTAAAGAGTACTCCCTTTTGAGGCTATCTAAACATGCACTAATCACCATAACATCCTCCCTAATATTACACCATGTAAAAGTAATAGATTCCAACTCACTAACGCATACCAAGTGTCCTAATTAACTCAAGCATTATGAGGGAGAAAATTGCAGTAGCTTACCTTACTAGTCAAAACTAACACTTGCTAAGACTTGGATTCTTCAAGGTAAAGGTTGTCCTACTTAACTTGTCTTAAATTATACCTTCCAATAACTTGAACTCCTTAATATTCAAGAACCTTAGAGGAATTTAATGTCTGATGTATGAAGCTAAGTGAGGAAAGAAAGCAAGCTCCAGATATTATATTTTTTTGTCAAAGTAATGATGGTTGGAAAAATCTCATATCAAACCGGACCTTCTTTGGCCAACTTTCTAACTCATTTCGGGACAATTTTTCAAGTAGGTTACCCACCTATTTGGACATTTTAGTTGGGACTTGTCGGACTTAATAAAATTTGGCCTTTTGTCACCTTTCTTGTACTTCATTAGTAGTCATCATATGACTTTAATTTAGGGCACACATTTAAGTAGGTGATGCATCTAGTTTTCCATTCAAGTTATTTCTTATGGGCTTGGAAAGATTTTTCCTTGGCTAGCCATTTTCATCTTACTCTTCTAATAAACATGGGCAAGATTTATTCAGTAAATTGTAGTGTACTTGGCCAAATAGCATGGTCAAAAGAGTCTTAGTAAGTGATGCACCTACTTGGTCCTTTGGGCTGGTCAATAAGACAAAGTAGGTGCATCACCTACAAAGCTTAGTAAAGTCAAGAAAGCACCTCAATATTTTATCCATTTCTAGACCTTAATAACTATTATGTAACTTAAAACTTATTCACACTATGTAACTTCAAACATTAGACTCAAACACCAACTTATGATCTCTAGTTTAAATGCTTCCATTAATTTCAACTTCATCGGGTCATATAAAAATATACGGACAATTCACTTTAAATGTATTATATTGTCACTATTTGCATAGGAAATCAAATCCATACAATAGAAAAAGGCAAATTTTTTAAGTTTCCTATAAATAGACTAGTATACGTAGAATACGGGGTGTTACATCCTTCCCCTCTTGTGATCATTCATCCTCGAATGATGGGCAAAGCTGATAGTTTGATTAACCTTAGAATTTCATTTAAGGATTTGTGAGTTTTCCTATTATAAATAGGACAAGTATAGAAAAGTATAGCATGAATCCTCAATAGATATGGTTCATAAAATAATAATATGAAAAATTAAACCCCTTTACCGACCATGTAGTTCACTAAATATACAGAAGTATAAGTCATACAAATAAGGACTTTAATATACCTAAACACAAGACATGCAAATGACATAACAAATGAACACATGGTGGTAAAATTCATGATCATATAAGGGGGACCACATGATCTCAGATCCTTATGTTCATGTTCAGACTGAGGAGGGGTACTTAGGATCTCTACCATCTTCTATCCCAAAGTATCTTATGTTTTATACTATTCCTTCCACAACACTTCAGTGGAGACTACACATTTTGACCTTAGCTTTTGCGCCTTAAAAATCTAGAATAAGTATAGTATCTCTCAATTTTTTTGTATATGTAATGAACACGTAAAATCATAGGCCTAATCTATCGGTGCAGTACTTTCCCTTCTTTTTTATCTCATGATACTTTTCATAGGGCTTATAAGAACACAAAGTTTATAATATAAACTCTAAAGTTTTATGTTGCACCTTCGAATAGGGAATTATGCTAATTTATTTATCTATGTTGGGATTAAATTTACTTATATGCCCAACCATTTGTGATCAAAATCTTCACTACATAATGATACAAGTAAACATTTTCCCAAAATTTTCAAAACCCAAGTCAATAAGTATAAAGGGGCATAGTATACGGATAAAGAAGTCACATTGGGTATGACACACATGCAGACTAGCACAAAAGGAACACATAATATACTAGAATTATTAAGCTATAGTAATATTTTGTGTACGCACGCAAAAGATATAAGGCGTGTAATGTTTAAGCAAATAGGCTATAAGGCATAAGGATGAAAATGACGTGTAAACAAGTGATTTGCGATTCATATAACCCACAAGCATTATTTTTTTGCATACCATATGATCAATTAGCATACAGTATTCACACAATATGAACAACATGCATGAAGTAGCTAGTGCAATAAATAACTCTCACGACCCGAGAGTACACACTAGAAGATATGGCACTCTCGGAGTGTGACACGGAGTACTTGATATCTCGGAGGTCTTGTACAAGACCTTTGACATCATTCATTGCATATATGTATGAAAAGTAGTGCAAAATTAAAACATTTCACACAAAAAATCTTAAAATATCTTTCATATTAAAGACAATAAAAAACTCTAAGTCTCAATATATGTCATCCTTAGACTTTATGAAGTACATACGACATGTCCTATACAATCGAAATATAGTAGTTTAATATCTATTACAATTTTTTGAAATAAAGAAGTCTAAAGATCATTATTCCCTCGAGTCAATTGAAACATACTTCAACTACGCTTGAACGATAACTATATTTCAAGCTTGCTTCAACGACTACGGTCACCTTCTAACCACACCTTTAGAGATAAACAAAGTTATGGAATTAGTACAAACACATGTACTAAATATGGCTTAATGCATAACATCTTGAGAAACAGACATTTAAGAGAAATATGCTCTTTTTGAGTAAAACTTCATAACCTAATAAATAATTAGCACATATCACACCAACATCACAATTAAGACACATATCACAAGAGAACATCATGAACAGAGCAAAACTAATAACATGAGACCCTCCTAACAACGGTGATTTTAAGGTTCACTTGGATGAGTTATTAAGCGACCGTCCATACAATCCCTTCACACACACAATAGAGATCCTTTAGACTACCTAAGATAAGAGTATTCCCATTTCATTAATCAACCAGCCTACCTAGTATTTCTCTAAGACTCACCTAATTAAGACAAGAAGAGAACGCCCATACACCCTTACAAGCCTACCTAGACAATCCTCAAAGATACACTAGATAGATACCTCAATTAACATACATTTACTTAAATTATATAATTTATTAAGCCAATTAGAAGACATTTAAAACTAAAGGAAATTCATATAATGGTCTTGAAGAATACCTTGGTCACTCACACACTACTACCTCCAAAGCCTAGTCGTGCAGTGTCTAGATAATGTCCCATTGCACTATCCAAACTTTATAATACTTATTCGACACTAGCATGTATCCCACATGAAGAGAATTGGAAATAACCGACATATACGATGGTATCTAAATGATTATCTAGAGTCAACCCTACTTCGATAAAGGGTGTTCTACTTGCCAATGGTAAACTAGAACACATCCCATGAGGGAAATGCTTAAGAAATATGAAGGGTTTATTTGTACTCTAATCTCATCCGTAACTAGAGCTATGTCCCAAATCATACTCACTCAATGCCAACCTTTGTTCTCATAGCGTAATTTATATAAATGATAGCATGAAGAGGTTTCATATCTAGTTCATAACCCAATCACGTTACACCTTACCAAAGAGGGTCAATTAAGGCTACCTACAATGGCTAAGAGGATAGCTCAATGACTTTCTTAAGGATGATTTCATGCCATTCCAGACAACAAACGTTAAGTCCACCATTTACAAAAGAAGAATTCCATTACGTCTTTCTACTTCAAGGATATCATAACCTTCCATCTAAGATGAAGGTTCCACATATAGGAACTTCTTAGCAATGTTGAAGGTCACATGTCAATCACACATACAAGACTAAGAGGTTTGGCATAGTAAGTGAGGAACTCATACTCACATTATGCATGTATCAAGTAAAGGACACAAGCAACGAAGACATGACATACACATACTTCACATATAGCGTATCATTCTAGAAGCACATAGGCATAACCAATATCATCTATAGGTCACCCTATCAAATACTATAATATCATCAATATAACCATCATAAGACTTAAATAACCTTGTAGGAAAAATCATACATCAATTCTATGACTACACACATAAGGACATAGTCATAGTCTAACATGATAACCTAATGTTAATAGAAGAATGCACACTTTCACATTAATCAAATGTAGATATATATAATCGTTCTTCACATAGTTCAACTCCACAACTATCACAATATCTGAAGTAATGCAAATAAGGTCGTGATCATCATGATGCATAAAGTAACGCCGAGGAGGCCATATAATTCACAGGTAAAGCACAAAGTACCACCACCATAAGGACCATACCAATCTTAACATAATTTAAGACCTAAATTACATTAAATAAAGAGAATTAGTCCAGTGTACCACCAATCAACTTCAATCCATAGCTAAATAATCCAACACAATATCCAAAGGCCCTTAGTTATAACCATGATCACAAATTTAATTTAATACTGAACAATATACAACGATATAAGGAAGCATACTAACAATTGTAACATGATTGTATCATAATTCAATAGCCCTGACCAAACTACATAGGAATTCAATAGCATTAAGACATGATCAAATCACCCCTAATTTAGTCAAAATAAGGATTTCATGATTTACATGGGTCCATAGTAATTTTGATGTTAAATTATTCAATTTACCTTAATTTAATCATAAATCATTGAGCTAAAATGTTTTATGCAAGGTGCCATGGGTAGATTTAAATTTAGAAGATTTCATGGTTTGGATCATATTTGAAATTAATTGGAATTGTATACTTGAAGAAAAAGATTTCAAGGATGAAGTATCATACCTTAATTGTGAAGAAAATCCCACAAGATTAATGGATAAAAAGTTGGAAAATCTATCTTCTTCCTTGGATATTCAAAGCTTCATCAATGGAGGTTTTTGGGAAAAAACCATGGAGAGGTTTTGTTTTGGACTTGAGGGTTTTTATTTGAAGGGTGAGTGGGACCCTTTTACCAAGTCAAACTCAACTTAACTTTTCGGAATTATCATTGGGAAACAAGTCCGCGACGCGGAGCTGTTCCCTCATAATTTTATTGAAAATAACATCCAGGGAAGTTCAGTATGTGTTATGTACGCAATGCGCACAAACCATTTTCACTTTGGTGAACCAAGTCCGCGACGCAGACCTATTTCACCAAGGAACAAAAGCTGCTCCCTTGTGCAGCTTGTTGGCCAAAGGTTGGGTCCTCCTCAAGACCCTTTGGTTGGTCGATCCTTGCACAGTTTCGGCTGGAAATTTCCACCTCCAATACTCTCGTATACGCTTTAGGAACCTCTAAAATTAACTTGAACTCAAAATAACACATAAATCTTGACTAAACACATCAAGACACACAAGCACGTTTTAAGGCAAAACTTTCGACTGTCTTGGACGTTCTTGGACGTTTGACCTCCAAAATTCTCCAAACTTTATACACTGACTATAAACATTATAATTACTTATTTTAGGATTTAATACACTCTTTACCAACATTTTAGGCTCTAATTCCACCTTGCTCATTTTGAGGGCATAAATACTCCCCCACTTGGAAACATTAGTCCTTGAATGAAACTTGCTACTCTTTCGACACTATCAAGAGGTAAGAAAATCAAGACTAGAAAATAAAAAACATACCACACCATACACAATACACATTTAGGATGAATAAAACTTTTCACAAAAACAAGAGACTCACAATGCAACAAGAAGCTTGTAAGAACTTGAAAATCCAAGACGTGTATAGGTGTCATACGGTCTAAGTACTATTTTTATCTCCATTATAAATGAATATTGGTCATTTAGAATTTTTAAGAACCAAAACATCCAAAAACGTCCATGATGTCCGGCAACTTGGTTCAAAGGGGTGCTAGTGTGACTTAGCCTATTTGATTATTTTTTAGGAGTCGGAAATGTATGAAAATCGGTGGAAGGGTAGATAATAGGTTTTTGAGTTGTTTCATGGTTGAAACGTACGGGTAAGACTCCCCAATGATCAACCAATGTCCCTTGAGGAGGACACTTGTGTTTGAAGAAACATGGCCTGGACAGTGGGCATCAACTTGACCATCTACGGTCCGTGTGTGGACTGACGGAGCGTCAATGCCACCGTCATCCTATACATAGACAAGTTGAGGAAGGCATCCACCTGCAAAGTTTTTGAACTCATCCACAGAGTGCAGGACGGAGGAGTGAGGGACCGTCGGCTCACAAACGGGACATTGTTCGGGGTCTCGTTTTAAGGGTCAAATTTCCTGCACAATTTAAGTTAGTTTCATTTAATTAGGTAGGGGGTTAGGTGATTATTTAGGGGTTTGAGTGAATTTTATTAAGTTGATTAAGTCCCAATATAAATACCCCCAATCGTCATAAATCTAACACAACTCACAAATAAACTTTCTTCCTTCTCTCTTATTTCTCTCTCTACGTGATCTCACCATTTAAGACTAGCTAGGATTATGGTTTGGAGTCTGGAAAGGGATGATTTCACCATAAAATTGTTATCAAACGTGAAGGTATTTGATCTAATTCACCTTTCAGACTCTTTCCTCAAAGGATTCCTTCAAAATGCATTTCAAAAGTTGATATATTTCATCGAATTACAAAATTGAAGTTATAAATTGAGTTGTTGATGATTTATTTAGGTTATATTGATTATATTAACATTTAATTTAACTTGTTTATTGTAATTGTTAATGGTTTGGTCTAAATTAAAGAACATGATCCTCAATTCCTAACCCTAGGTTGTTATCTTGACCTATATTGTATTGTGATCATTCGATTTCTTTGGTTGTTGATTAGATTACTATCCAATGTTGTTAATATGTTTAAATTACGATGTATTTTAGTCCGATAATGGTAGTTCTTGAGATGCGATTTAGGTGATGAATTGTAATGTGAAATTAGCCTATGTATTTTGTCTTAAGTTATGGTCTAGTGTTGAATTGTGTTATAGAGATGCAAAATGGCCTTTTTATCTTATTGGTTATCATTGTGTGAAGATGTTACTCCCCAAATTGGGATGAGTTATGGGTTGATGGTAAGACCTTGATAATGAACTATAATGAAGACCTTTTAAGTCTTAGAATCTCCATCTCTACTTCAATTTGTGATTAATTGTGGATAAGTCATGATATTGTAATGGAGTATGCCTCATATTAGGATTTGTAGGATGGTATAATGTTTAATTGAAAAGTCTTGACTATGTTTTGAGGTTGATTAAGGTGTATGTGATAGAAGGATGGTGAAAACTATCAATGTGCCTTGATATGTTATGAAATGCTAAAGTAATAACCTCACTTGTATGAATTGTGATGAAAGGACTCATACTCATACAATTATTATTGAACTATTGATGAAGATTATTATACAAGGGGTAGAACCTATGACCTAAACTAAGATATGATTGTTAATTAAAGGCTTAAAGACATTTCAATAAAGGTTCTTAGCTTAGCATCGAGTGAACTTGACAATGGGAGGTGATGACTTCCGAAAGAGGAAGATTAGCCCTATAGTTCTATATGAGATGTTGACTTCCCAAAGAGGAATACTCATCCAATGGATTAACATGAGTGGAGGCCCCAACTACCAAATGGTATCAAGAAGGAATATACTATCTCTTAGTTCTTACACTATGTTGCACCCATAGGAAGACTAGCTAGTGGATCCACCTAGAATGCTACGTACGTGATTGGTTCTACTTTGGTCGGTAGACCACTTTCCATTGCTGTAAGGTCTTACAACACCGATTCCACACTTAAATTATGTGGTTTTTCGGTTAAGGCAAGTGTTCCATACAGTAAAATAAAGCAATGTATTACAAACTAACTAAGGTGACCTGAGAGGTTTAACTTAGACTAGGTAGTGGTATGGGAATCTACCTATAACTTGCACTGATTGACTTTGATGTATGCTTTACGAAGATGATATTATATAGCAAATTATAATGATATATGTGATGATAATATGTTGATGGTACAATGTAAATATCTATATATGATGATGATTATCCTCTTGATATATGTAGTTGGACTTTATTGTCAAAGTTGGACATAGGTTATGTTTTCTTGTTAATTTTACCTTGTTGGGCAAGGTTATGGGGCTTTGCTTCGTCATTGTACTTGTTGACTCGATAGGGATCCTGAGTAGTTGTCTTGCTTATTATTATATGATTGACTCTTATTCATTCTTGTAATATTATTCCTTGATGATAGGGTTGTAGAAAATCATGGTTTCAAGTATGTTGGGTTAATATTACTTGTTGAGATAGTAATCATGGTAGGTTGGTTGATATGACTTGATTGACTTTGCATTATGTTCCTTCAAAGGTAAAACGACATATTTTATCTAAAAGTCCTTTTTTAGCATGTTTTGCTTGTATATATGCATAATGTTTCATACTTAGTATATGTGGAGTACTAACCCCATTGTCTTTCCTTTTCAAAAACATTTTACATTCCGGTCATTGAAGATTTTTTAAGGCGACATTGTTGAAGGCTTGGATTCTTATTTTCATCCAAGTGGGTTAGGTCATAAACTTTCGAGGGTAATGCCATCATCTAGCCTACATACTTGTTATGGTCTTAAAGACATTCATTTCATTCCTTTCAATTGAGTACTATACTTTTGTATAACCTATATGTTGTCTTGTTGGATTGATGTAAGGGCTATGCCCATATTGTGATTATCGTTTAGATGGTATGAGATGAGACAATTGTTGAGAATATTTTTATATTTTATGTGTATTTTGTGCAATAAAAGTAGAAGGTTATCTAACCTTCCTATTCGAAGGGTCTATGTATACTCGATATGAATATGTATTATGTGCATGTAGAGGTCTATGTAAACCTCCATATAGTGATAATTAATTTTTTTTTAACTTTTACGCATTTTTCAACCTATGAATGTAATGACATGATACTAAGAGGGTAGTCTTAGTCCTTGAAAAGGACGCCGACGCTGGTTACGTCTAGGGGGTAAACCCGGATGTGACAAAGTTGGTATCAGAGAATGAGGTTAAACTCTCTCTCTACCACTTCTATGTAGGTTTGTATTCATAATTGTGAAGCTGCCACACTTATGAGTAGGAATCTATATGATGCTTAGAAATTGCTCTCTTTCTTGGAAATTTTATATCGTGCCATAGGAATATATTTATGGTGTGCTGTTTAAGCTAATCCTATTGTTGTTCTTATAGGAAGCATGAACACTCGAAGAAATGTCACTCAAAGACATGAAGAGGAAATTGCCAATGCGACAGGTCCTCCCCGTGGTGAGCAAGTTCCTCCATTTGAAGAAGATGCTAATGTGGATCAAGCACTGACCATTCCTTCTCCTTTGAACGATGAGAATATAAGGACCGCTCTTCTTCAAAATGGACAAAGCTATCACCAATCAAGCACAAGTAGCCACGACTCAACACCAAGCTATGACGACTCAAGAAAATCGGGAGGTTGTATTCTGTCCTCATCAACAAGTCACTACCATGGCTTCCCGTCTAAGGGATATCACTCGAGTGAACCCTCCTACTTTCTATGGGTCTAAGGTTCATCGATGAAGTCTCTAAAATACTTTTGTCTATGGGTTTTCCACAAGTGAGAAGGCCAAGTTTGCCACATATCAACTCAAGGACGTGGCACAAGCTTGGTATGTGCAATGGAGGGATAATAAGCCATTGAGGGGTAGTTCGGTGACTTGGGAGATCCGTAAGGCAGCTTTTCTAGATCGGTTCTTTCCTAGAGTGATGAGGGAGGAAAAAGTGGTGGAGTTCATCAACATTCGCCATGGAGGTAGGAGTGTCCATGAGTACTCTTTGGAATTCATTAAGTTGTCCAAATATGCTCCTTCTTTGGTTTGCGATCCTAGCTAATGAGCCATTTTGTGACGTGGGTGTCGAAAGACTTACAAAAGGAGTGAAATTCATCAATGCTACATGACAACATGAACATTTCCCGCCTTATGGTGCATGCAAGAAGGATTGAGGAGGTAAGGTCTAAGAGAAAAAGTAGATATGCTAAAAGAGCAAAATCATTTGATGGAGGTTCTTCGAAGAATAGGCTTGAAATACAAGACAAGCCAAGATTTTAATAAACGAGTTTTAAATCAAGTCCCTTTAAAGTTCCCAAAAGCTATGGGCGATAGGTGTCTAACCCTATATTCAAGTGGTAAAAAGTACTAATTCACCAAAAGATAAGCCTACATGTGCCAAGTGTTGAAAGGGTCATCTTGGTGAGTGCTTGGTAGAAATGGGGAATTTCTTTAGTTGTTGTAAGAGTTGTCACAAGATTAGAGATTGTCCAAATTTGAAGAGTCAAGATAAGGGTAGTGGTCAAGCTCAAGCAAGTGGTTCAAGTGAAGCTCCAAAGAATAACTGCTTCTATGCTCTCCGCTCAAGAGGTGAGGAAGAGACTTCTCCCGATATGGTGACCACTATGTTGAAAGTCTTCTTTTTTGATGTATATGCATTACTTGATCCCGGCTCTACTTTATCATTTGTTACACCTCTTGTAGCTAAAAAGTTTGATATTTTACCCAATATTTTGCATGAACATTTTATAGTGTCTACTCCGGTGGGTGAGTCAGTTGTTGCAAAAAGGGTGTAGAGAAATTGTCCAATGATGTTGCCCAATAGAGTTTCTTATTTTGATATAGTAGAACTCGATATGCTTGATTTTGATAATATATTGGGTATGGATTAGTTTCATGCATGTTTTTCCTCCATTGATTGTAGGACATGAGAGGTGAGATTTAACATCCCAAATGGACCCGTTGTTAGGTGGAAGGGGGTACATTTTATTCCAAGAGTTCGTATTATTTCTTTTCTAATAGCATGCAAAATGATCTCAAAGAGTTGTCGATATCACACAGTATGAGTCAAAGATGTAGACTCCAAACTTCCTCCCATTATGTCGGTACCCGTTGTGAGTGAGTTTGTGGAGAGGTCTTTCCTAATGACCTTCCTAGTATTCCTCCCGAATGGGAAATTGACTTTAGCATTGATTTACTACCGGATACAAATCCCATATCAATTTCTCCTTATCGGATGGCTCCATCCGAATTAAAGGAGTTAAAGGTCCAACTCAAAGATTTACTAGATAAGGGGTTTATAAGGCCTAGTATTTCTCCATAAGGTTCTCCGGTTTTGTTTGTTAAGAAGAAAGATGGGTCCTTAAGAATGTGTATTGATTACAAGTAACTCAACAAGGTCACCATTAAGAATAAGTACCCTTTTCCTCGCATTGATGACTTGTTTGGTCAACTCCAAGGGGCAAGCTACTTTTCAAAGATAGAATTGAGGTAGGGGTATACCAACTTAGGCTGAGAGATGAGGATATACCAAAGATTGCCTTTCAGACTTTGTACGGGCAATATGCGTACTACGTCATTTCTTTCGGTCTCACTAATGCTCGGCGGTATTTATGGCCCTAATGAATAGAGTGTTTCAAAATTACTTAGATTCATTTGTCATTGTCTTGATTGACGATATTTTTTATATTCAAAGAATAAGGGTGATCATATGAGTCATTTGAGGGTAGTATTGCAAACCATTAAAGAACATCAATTGTTTTCCAAATATAGCAAGTATGAATTTTTGTTATGGAAGGTGATATTCCTTGGTCACATCATCTCTAGTGAAGGAGTGTGGTAGACCCAAGGAAAATGGAGGCGGTGAAAAATTGGCCTAGACCATTGACTCCAACTAACATTAGGAGTTTTTGGGTCTAGTAGGTTATTATCGGATGTTCATAGATGGTTTTTTGTCTATTTCATCTCCTTTGACTACTTTGATCCAAAAAGAATAAGAAGTTTGAATGGTCGGAGGCATGTGAGAAAAGTTTACAATTATTGAAAGATAGACTCACTTTCGCTCCGGTGTTGACTTTACCGAAAGGCACAAAGGGTTTTGTTGTGTATTGTGACGTGTCCCGAGTGGGTTTTGGGTGTGTGCTTATGCAACACGGGAAAGTGATAGCCTATTCCTCTAGGCAACTAAAGGTACATGATAGAAACTATCCCACTTATGACCTTGAGTTAGCGGCTGTGTTGTTTTCTATGAAAATTTGGAGGCATTACTTGTGTGGGGTTCATGTTGATGTCTTTACCAACCAGAATACAATATGTATTTACCTAAAAAGAGTGGAATCTCCAACAAAGAAAGTGGCTAGAGTTGTTGAAAGATTATGATATGAGTGGCCTTTCTCACCCCGGCAAGGCTAATGTAAGCGGATGCCCTAAGTTGTATGACTATGTGTAGTGTATCCCACATTGACAAAGCCACATAGACCTAACAAGTGAATACATAGGTTGGCTAGGTTGAGGGTGAGTTTGGAAAATTCTCCGGATGGAGGTGCTTTAGTTCATCATAACTCTGAGTTATCTCTAGTGGATAAGGTGAAGTCAAAACAACACATTAATCTGGCCTTAATGGATGTGAAAGAATCGGTTCTCGGCAAGTTGAATGAATCATTCTCCTTATGAGGGGTTGTTGTGCTAAGGTACCAAGGTATATTGTGTGTTCACGATGTAGATGGGTTGGGGTATCAAATCCTAGAAGAAGCACATGGGTCCCGAAACTCAATTAACCCGGGTTTGGCAAAAATGTACAATGACCTAGGGGAGACATATTGGTGGAAAGGTCTAAAAAAGGACATAACGGAGTTGTCGCTAAGTGCTCGAATTTCCAACAAGTAAAGAACGATCACCAAAATTCGGGTGTCTTACTACAAGAGATCCAAATTCCTACTTTGAAGTGGGAAAACATCAATATTGACTTTGTAGTAGGTTTACATCGGACTCAAAAGTCATATAATTCCATATGGGTGGTTGTGGATCCATTGACTAAGTTCGCTCGCTTTATTCTCGTCAAGTTTACATATTCGGCGGAGGATTATGCAAGGTCTATGCTAGATTATATTCTGTGCCGCCATGGCATTCCGTTATCCATCATATTGGATCGGGGCGCACAATTCACATCAAGATTTTTGAGGTCGTTCCAAATAGGGTTGGGTACTACGGTGAAGTTGAGCACCGCTTTTCATCCTCAAACGGATGGTCAAGCTGAGAGTTCTATACAAACCCTTGAAGATATTCTTAGGGAGTGCATTATTGATTTGAAATGGAATTAGGATAAACATTTACTTTTGGTGGAGTTTGCCTATGGTAATAGTTTTCATTCAACAATCTCTATGTTCCTTATTAAGCCTTGTATGGTAGAGGTGTAGGTCTCCTATTGGATGGTTTGAAGTTGGCGAGCCATTGCATCTTGGTCGCGAGTTTATTTATAAGACCGTGGAAAAGGTTCATATCATAATGAAGTGGTTGCAAACGGCCTATAGTCGGCAAAAGTCTTATGCCGATTATAGGAAAAGTGATTTGGAGTTCGAAGAATGTGATAAGGTGTATTTGAAAATTTCACCAATGAAAGGGGTGGTTAGATTTGGAAAGAAAGGGAAATTGAGTCCTCGTATGTGGGTCCCTATGAAATCTTGCAAACGGTTAGTAAGGTTTCCTATAAATTGAAACTTCCTAGTTAATTTGCTTTGGTTCATCTGGTTTTCCATGTTTCTATGTTGAAAAAGTGTATCGATGATCCCAAGTCCATTCTTCCTTTTGAGGGTCTTGGTGCAAAGGATAACCTCTCTTACGAGGAAGTCCTGGTTCAGATTCTTGATGGGCAAGTCAAGAATTTGAGGAATAAAGAAGTGGTTTTCATAATGGTCTTATGGAAGAATCATCTAGTTGAGGATGCAACATCGGAGGCCGAGGCCGACATGAAGTCCTGTTACCCTCATCTTTTTGAGAATTAAAGTTAGTCATTCTTTTTAATTATATAAATATGACAAGAATTTATGGTCTCTTGGTTTTTGGGTGAAGTTTTGCAAATTATGCATTTTTGAAAACATTACAATGAAGTTACTGTAATATTTCTTTTGAAGACATGAAATTTTGTTTTTTCCTGTTTTGAGTTATATTGTGTATTTTGGTATAATGACTCTTTATGAAATGATACGTAGCATGTTGTTAAGTTGAACTTTGTGCTAATTGATTCATGCAATGTATGTTGAGCTGATTTGTGTTTTGAGAAGGAAATGCCTCATAATGAAGTGATTTGAGCCTTATGTGTAGTAATATGAGTTTTGAAATTTTCCTTGTTTAAATCACATGGTTTATGTTGGTTTAATATTGTTGATTGGTTGGGATGCTAGTCTTGAGTTTATTCCTTCCTTCGAATGATCTTTGGTGTCATTCGGGGACGAATGTTCCTAAATTGGGGGAGGGGATATGTAATACCTTCAAAATCCACAATGTGTCATAAAGCCCAAAATAGGTGTCATAAGGTCTAATTACTATTTTTAAGTCCATTATAAATGAATATAGACCATTTAAAATGTTTAAGAACCAAAACGTCCAAGAACGTCAAGGACATCCGGGAAGTTAGTTCAAAGGGGTGTTAGTGTGACTTAGCCTATTTGACTAACTTTTAGGGGTCGGAAATGTATGAAAATTGATGGAAGGGTATCTAATAGGTGTTTGAGTTTTTTCATGGTTAAAACGTCCAAGAGCCCTTAAAGAGTACCCTTGTGTTTGAAGAAATAGGGCCTGGGCAGTAGGCATCGATGTGACCAGCTACGGTTAGTGTATGGACTGACGGGGCGCCGATTCCACTATCATCAAATACCTAGGCAAGTTGAGGAACTCCTCCGCCTATACAGTCTCTAAACTCATCGAAGGAGTGAAGGATGGAGGGATGAGGGATCGTCAACTCACAGAAGGCACGTTGTTTAGGGTCTTGTCTGTGAGGGTCAAATTTCCTGCACAATTTAAGTTAGTTTCATTTAATTAGTTAGGGGTAGGTGATTAATTAGGGGTTTAAGGGAGTATAATTAATTTTATAAAGCCCCAATATAAATACCCCCAACCAACATTACTCTAAAGACAACTCACACAATAAACTCTCTTCGTTCTCTCTTATTTCTCTCTATACTTGAACTCACATTGAAGACTAGCAAGGATTAGGGTTTGGGGTCTGGAAGGGATGAATTCACCATCAATTTGTTGTCAAACGTTAAGGTATGGGATCTAATTCACCTTTCAAGCTCTTTCACAAAGGGTTCCTTCAAAATGGATTTTAAAAGTTGAGTTTTCTTATGGGTTTCATCCAATTACGGAATGAAGTTATGAATTAAGTTATTGATGATTTTTTAGGTTATATTGAATACATTAACATGTAATTTAACTTGTATATCGTAATTACTGATGATTTGTACTAAATTGAAGAACATGATCCTCACTCCCTAACCCTAGGTTGTGACCTTGACCTTTATTATATTATGATCATTCAATTGATTTTGTTGTTGATTAGATTACTACTCTATGGTGTTATTATGTTTATATTAAGATTAAATATAGGCCTATAATGCTAGTTATTGAGATGTGCTTTAGGTTACAAGTTGTATTGTGAAATTAACCTATGTATCTTGTATTAAGTTGTAATCTAGTTTTAAAATTGTGTTATAGAGATGCAATTGGACTTCTAATCTTATTGGTTATCATTGTGTGATGATATTACTCCCTAAATTGGATTGAGTTATGGGTTGATGGTAAGACCTTGATAATGAACTATAAGGAAGACTTGGTAAGTCTTAGAATCTCCATCTCTAATTCCAATTTTTGTTAATTGTGGTTAAGTTGTGATATTATATTGGAGTATCCCCGTATTAGGATTTGTAGGATGGTATGAAGTTGAATTAAAAAGTCTTGACTATGTTGTGAGGTTGATTAAGGTGTATGTGATGTAAGGATGATGAAAACTATCAATGTGCGTTGATATGTTACGGAATGCTATATGTTAACCTCACTTATATGAATTTTCATGAAAGGACTTATACTCATACAATTCTTATTGAGCTATTGATGATGATTATACAATGACCTAAACTAATCTATGATTGTTAATCAAAGGCTTAAAGACATTTTGATAAAAGGACTTAGATTAGCATCGATTAAATTTGACAATGGGAGGTGATGATTTCCCAAAGAGGAAGATTAGCCCTATAGTTTTGTATAAGATGTTGACTTCCCAAAGAGGAATGCTTATCCAATGGATTCCCATGAGAGGAGGCCCCAATTATTAAGTCGTATCAAGAGGGAATATACTATCTCTTAGTTCTTGAACTATTCTTCCCCCATAGGAAGACTAGATAATGGATCCACCTAGAAGGATACATTTGTGTTTGGTTCTACTTTGGCTGGTAGACCACCTCCTATCGGTGAAAGGTTTTACAACACCAGATCCACGCTTAGGTCATACGATTTATGTTGTCTAAGGCAAGTGTTCCCCGAAGTAAAATAAAGTAATGGATTATAAACAAATTGAGGTTACTTGAGAGGTTTAACTTAGCCTAGGTAGGGATATGGGACTCTAACTATGCCTTGCACTAGTTGACTTTGATGGAAGCTTTAGAAAATTGATATTATATAACTATATGATAATGATGTATATGATGATAATATGTTGATGCTACAATGTAAATGTCTATATATTATGATGATTATCCTCTTGATATATGTAGTTGGACTATATTTTAAAAGTTGGACATTTCTTATATTTTGTTGTTAAGTTTACTTTGTTGGGCAAGGTTATGGGGCTTTGCTTGGTCATTGCACTTGTTGACTTGATAAGGATTCATGAGTAGTTGTCTTGCTTAGTATAATATGATTGACTCTTATTCATTCTTGTGATATTATTCCATGATGATAGGGTTGTAGAAAATCATGGTTTCAAGTATGTTGGGATAAGCATTACTTGTTCAGATAGTAAGCACGTTGGGTTGGTTTATATGACTTGCTTGACTTTACCATAAGTTCTTAAAAGGGTAAAATTTCATGTTTGAACTAAAAGTCTATTTTTAGAATGTTTTACTTGTATATGTGCATAAGGTCTCATACTTAGTACATGTGGAGTACTAACCCCATATTCTTCCCTTTTCCCAAATATTTTAGGTTCGAGTCATCGAATAGTTTCGAATGAGATATTATTGAAGTCTTGGATTCTTCTTTTCGCCCAAGTTGGGTAGGTCCTTATCTTCCGAGGTCGATTCAATCATCTAGCTTGAGAACATGTTATGAGCTTAAAGACTCTGTCATTTCTTTCCTACCAATTGAGTACTATACTTTTGTATGACCTATATGTGGTCTGTTGAATTTATGTAAGGGCTATGCCCATATTTTAATAATCGTTTAGATGGTATGAGATGATACAATTGTTGATACTATATTTATATTTTATGTATACGTATGTGCAATAAAAGTAGAAGGCTATGTAACCTTCACATACGAAGGGTATATGTATGCCCGATATGAATATGTATTATATGTATGTAGAGATCAATGTAAACCTCCAAGTACTTATAATGAAAGTTTTAAATTTTTCCGCACTTTTCAACATATTGATGAAGTGACATGAGACTAAGAGGCTAGTCTTAGTCCATGAAAAGGACGACGACGACGGTTATGTCTAGGGGGTAAAGACGGATGTGCCAAAGCTAGAAACTTACTCTGCAACTTATGATGCAATCAAGAATCACATTCTACATTTAGAATAGCAAGAACTCTTTTTATATTCATTATCTTGCACTTATACATCAATTATATACAAACTATGACCATTTTCAACAAAAACAAATTAGTCAAAATTTGAAAATTCTTAGCGTGAACTGTTAACAACACTATGAAACATGCTAAATTTTTCAAAATGCAATTCTTAGGCAATTGATTATAAAAGCATTACAATATAATAGATAAAATCATATAAACTCAATTTACAACATAATCATAATTTTGTGAAATGAACAATGTATGGAATAAATGAAATAAAATTCCAACAAGACTCCTAAACACAATGCAACACGCTAGATGCTATTATGAATTTCCAACTTTCAAGCTTGAATTGAATGGAATAGATGAGACAACAACTCACCATTGTTATACTCATCATACTCCTCCATATAGAAGGAACTCATCACAACTAAAAGAGAGAAGTACAAGAACTTACCAACATCACCATCCAAAGTATTAGGAGAAACTTGCTTGGCCTTCCTTCCCCCTTGCCACATTAGTAGGACAATCCCTCTACCTTATGACCATCCTCACCAAAACCAAAGCAATTATTAATAATGGATATACATTCCCATCGTGCCTCTTCCCACAAGAAAAACTAGTGGCGTTAATAATTTGAGAACCACTACCTATCCCAAGCTTCCGATTTGAAGCACTAGCTCCATTTTGATATGGGGATCTCTTCCTAAACATGGGTTGAACTTTCTTATTGTGTTTAACCTTGTTCAAAAACCTTGTGCTCTTTGTAAGTTTGTGTTCTTCAACACCCTTATTACCATGACTAATGTCAATGAACTCTTCAACCTTAACCTCCCTTCTCACATGGGGAGGTAATTTCCAAGAAATATCTCCTTGAACTCCTCCAACTCTATCAGACCCGACTCAACTGACTTGTTTATCTTTTCATTGATTTTACCACACTTGAGTAACCTCAGTCAATTAGTAGGAAATCTAACTCTGACTTTTCCCTAGAAGTCACCCAACGACACTCAACATCTTAGACACACCATCTATGAACTCTTGGGGATCTTCTCCCACCTTAGAGCCATGAAAGATTGGAGGATTCATCCTCACAAAGTCCCTCAATCTAGAGGTCATGGTTCTCTAAATAGCATTCAATCTTCGCTCAACACCTCTACTCATATGAGTTGTTACAACTCAGGCTAAATCAAGTACAACCTCTCTAATCTCCCCATTAGTCATTCCCGGGGGAACCACCGGAACATATTTACCTCCTTCCACAATAGGAACTTGAGCATTTCTAGCACCTCTATGAACTTTCTCAACTTGAGGAGGAATCTCCTCATTAACCCTTCCCCTTTCTGACCTTCTAGCGGTCATCCTTCTAGTATTCATTTCCAAAAAAATACAAAGAAAATCATTAAGAAAAACACCTATAACTTTTTACTCTACGGCACAACATAAGAGTAGAGAAAGAAGGCAAACTCTATCATTCTATAGCCTCTCACCCATTAATGTGTCGGAACTCACACCGATGATCGAGACTCTACTACTAGAAGTGGCTTTATGAGACTTTTTTATTCCTAATACCACTTTCATAACCATTCTCTAATAACAAGTTTCTCACGACCTGAGACTACATCATAAAAGCTATAATACTCCTGGAGTGCAACACAGTGTACTTGACTTCTTAGAGGTCTTGTACAAGCTTTTTGATATCATTCATTTCATACATGTATGAGACGTAGTGCTGAATTAAATTTTTTCACACAAAAAAATCTGAAAATATCTTTAACATTAAAAACAATAGAAAACTCTAAGTCTCAATATATGTCATCCTTAGACTCTAAAAATACTTGGGCAGCATCTTATAAAATAGAAATGTAACACAATAATATCTATTACAATACATTGAAATAAAGAAGTTTAAAGATGCTTATTCCCTCAAGTCAAGTGAGGACATGCTCCAACTATGCTTGAACAATAACTAGATTCCAAGCTTGCTTCAACGACACCTCTCACATTCTAACCACACCTTTAGGGATAAAAAAAGTATGGAATTACTACAAACACATGTACCAAGTATGACTTAATACATAATAAAATCATGAGAAATGGATATTTATGAGAAATATCTTATTTTTGAGTAAAACTTCATATCCTAATAAATAAGAAACACATATCACACCAACTTCACATATAAGTAAAATATCACAAGAGAACATCAAGAACACATCAAAACATATACCATGAGACCCTTTTACCAAACGTGATTCTAAGGTTCACTTGGGTGAGTTATGAAGTGACCACCTACATGATCCATTCGCACACACAAAACAGAGATTTAAGAATTCCTAAGATAAGAGTATTCCTATTTAATTAGTCAACAACCATACATAGGATTTCTTCAAGACTCCATAAGCAAGACAAGAAGAGAAACCCATACACCCTCTCCAAGCCTTCCTAGACAATCCTCAATGCTACCCTAGATATATACCTTTTCAATAACATTCCTTTAATTAAGTCAGCAAATTCATTAAGTCATTGAGAAGATATTCAAAAATTAAGGAAATTCATATAATAGTCTTGAAGAAGAACTAGGGTACTCACACAATAATACCTTAAAAGCCTAGTCGTGCAATATCTAGATTCGTCCCATTCTATTATCCAAACTTCATAGTACTTATCCGACACTAGCAAGTATCCAACATGATGAGAATAGGCAATAACTGACATAGAACATGGTATCTAAGTATGGAATCCGGATTCAACCCTACTCCGATAAAGGGTGTTCTACTTGCCAATGGTAGAACTAAGACACATTCCATGTAGGCACATTTTTAAGGATTATGAAAGGTATCTCTGTACTCTAGCCTCATCCTTAACTAGGGCTACTTCCCAAACCATACTCACTCTGTGCTAGTCTTTGTTCTCATGGAGTAATATCCATGAAGGATCACATGAAAATGTCACATATCTACTTAATAACCAATCACATTTCACCTTAACAAAGAGGGTCCACAATGGCTACCTACAATGGATAAGAGGCTAGCTCAATGTATTTCCTAAGGATGATTTCATGCCTTTCATGCACACCAATATTAAGGACACCATTCAGACAAGAAGGACACCATTCAGACAAGAAGGACACCATTACGACTTTCGGCTTAAAGGATATAATAACCTTACATCTAGGAAGAAGGTTCCACATAAAGGACTTTCTTAGAAATGTTCGATGTCCCATGTCAATTACACATACAAGACTAAGAGCGTTAGCATAATATGTCAAGAACTTATATTCACATTATGAATGTATCAAGTAAGGGACACAAGTCTACCAAGACATGATACACATATACTTCACATATTGCATATAATTCCAGAAGCACATAGGCTTATAATATCATCAATATAACAACTATAAGACTCACATAATCAAGTAGGAAGAATTATACATCAATTATAAGACTACACACATAAGGACATGGTCATAGTCTAACATGATCACCTATTGTTAATAGAAGAATGCACACTTTTACATTACTCAAACGATAGATATGATCGTACTTTATGTAAATCAACTACACAATTATCACAATATCTCAAGTAATGCAAACAAGGCCATGATAATCATAATACATAAAGTGACGCCGACGAGGCCACATAATTCACAAGTAAAGCACAAAGCACCACCACAATATGTAGACAATCAAAACACAACATAATTCAAGACCTAAATTACATAATATAAAGAAAATTAGGGCAGCGTACCACCAATCAGCTTCATTCCATAGCTAAACCATCCAACACAATATCTAAAGGCCCTTACCCATGGTCATGATCACTAATTCAATTCACTACTTACATTTGACAATGAATTAACATATTTCAACTTAGATTTATAAATTTTTGGCAGCATACTAACAATTCTGACATGATTTATCTCAATTGAATAGCCCTAGTAAAACTACATAGGAATTCAATGGCATTAAGAAATGATTAAATCACCCATAATATAGTCAAAATAAGGTTTTAAGATTTTCATGGGTCTATGGGAAATTTGATGTAAAATTATTCAATTAATACTAATTCAATCACAAATCATTGATCTAAAACATTTTATGCAAGGACCATGGCTATATTACAATTTAGAAGATTTTATGGTTTGGATCATATTTGAAATTCATTGGAATTGACTCCTTTAAGAAAGAGATTTAAATATTGAAGAACCATACCTTAATTGTTAAGAAAAAAACACAAGATTGATGGAGAAAACTTGGAAAATCTATCTTCTTTCTTGGAGGTTCATCAATGGAAATTTTTTGAGAGAACAACGGAGAGGTTTTATTTGAATTTGAGGGTTATTATTTGAAAGGTTTATTGGGGTTTAAATAGGTTTAATAAATGCTAATAATTAACCCCTAAAATACCCAAAAGACCCTTGACTCAACTTAAATTTTTGGAACTATCGTCGGGAAAAAAGTCTGCTACGCGGAGCTGTTTCCGCATAACTTTAACTTCCGGACAATTGAGTCTGCGTTGTGCCTGCGACGCGGAAAATTTTTGACACTTTGGTGGACCAATTCCATGACGTGGACCTATTTCATAAAATAACAAAAGTTGCTGCCTTGGGCAGGTTGTTTGGCCAAGGTTGGGTCCTCCTCAAGGATCCTTTGGTTTGTCCTTGGGGATTTTTCCCTGAAGTTTCCACCTCAAATACTCTCGTATACATGTTAGGAACCTGTAAAATTAATTTGAACTCAAAACAAAACACAAAACATTATGAAACACGTTAAGACACACAAACACGTTTTGAGGTAAAACATTCGAACGTCTTGGATGTTCTTGGACGTTTGACCTCCAAATTTCTCCATACATTAGAAACTGCCTATAAACATTATAATTAATAATTTTAGTACTTAATACACTCATTACCAACATGTTGGTCTCTTATTCCACCTAGCTCATTTTGAGTGTAACAATAACACGTAGGGAGGTTTACGAAACATATCTCAATAAATAAGGGTACTCTGAGGTCCTATCACTTACATGCAAGCATTCTATTTAATAAGGTAACTTATGAGAAGGTAATCCACAAAGGTGAAATTACATACAAATAGATAAGTTATAAAACATGTAGCATGTATAATTATATAACAAACCATTTTTGGAAATTATGAGATACCCTATAGAACCACTCCACTAAAATAAGACAAACACATTATCTTAGTGTTAAGTCACAGGTGGTATAGTTCTTCTAATATTACATACCCACCTTAAAACATATTTAATTGATTTTCCCATCTACTCTCTTCGATCTCCTAATAATTCTTAACGGTATTCTGATATTGGGACTCTACTTCCCTCTAGGTTGATATAAAATAGAAAAGAGAGATCCTCCGTAGTTCATCATTTGGAGTAAAAGGACGAGGTCAACTTTGACTTAATAACTAACTCGTGTTATATCATGCACATTGTCTGGTGCCCTTTGAGGGTTGAAATATAAAATAAATAGTGAAGCTTGAAAGCATCATAAAATATGAACTCTAATAACATTAAAATGTCAAATATACATAAAAGATATGTCATGATCCATAAAATCTTAGAGTTATCCCCTTTGGGATTAACTAGATATGGCTGGCCATACTAATAGATTTTTTTTTAAGAAGTGAGGGTGCTCCGGCTCTTTTCACATGCAATATATCAAATAAGACCAATTAGCACATGATCATCTTTTCCTCGCCCTTAATTAGACTAAGACTGATGATTTACTGCAGGCATATATATGTATCAAATGAATCCGGTAATATCTCTATTCAATTTGACCGAAGTCTATACTTATGTATAATGCTCTACTCCTTTTTTGTACTAATGATGTGGATGAACTAGGTCCATCTTCTATTTAGGTAACCTGAAATTCACCTCTTTTTTTCTGGTTCTCATCAAGACTGAAAATCAAAATTTGAATCGATACTTAATTGACTTCTCAGTATACTAAAGGTTCACAAAGTTATTCGCAGTTGCGCCATTATAACTCGTTAGGGTTGAAGAGTTGATAACATTTCTTACCTCACACACTTATAGCAATCAGTCTCAGATAACAACCTATGTCACTCCTCTATAACAACCTCATATCACCACTTCTCCTATGTTAAAGGATTTTCCATATTCTATCTCTTTATAAAGATAAGTTGTACGTACATATCCGGCTAGTGTAATTCAATCATCACCATCACAGGCTTCCTATCTAACAAGTAAACTTTACTCAAAACTAGCAACTTCATGCATGAGATCCTATTATGTACAACTAACTAATTACAACTTAGTTCCAACCAATCAACGTTCCGTGTGTTAACCTTACCCTTTAGTCACATACTAATTCTCTATGGCCAAAACATAGATCATAAAAGCAACTACCATGCATATATCATTTGCAGCAATCGGAACACGTATCCTTGAGTTTTATAACCATGAAAAGAACATGTATGTTACTAGTACTTATTCGGAGTTGTTGGCCTATACAATATAAAATCCAAATATTAACACACTCGGGATGATACATGGGGAGATTTTGTGCCTTGTCAACAAACTAGGGGATCTCTAGTAACATTATTGCACTGAAACATCCACCTATAAGATTGTGCCACTTCCTTTTCCCAACTAAAAATTGGTTCAACAACATAAATTTTGAGAAAATGTGCAATGCTGAAAATTCTAAAGTAGATCACAGAATAAGAACAAGTGTACTACATAGGAATAGATCTTATATGTATGGAGGAAATATAGAACTTAATATTGGTTGCATCCTCCTAAGAAGATGTATCTGGAAATGCTATACCTCATATATGTAACTGTCTAACCAATTTTTTTAAGTGTATTATATCTTTCTCAATTAAAAAATCATGATACAAATGGTAAAATTGCAACTTAAAATGCATATAACATAAAAGTCTTTGCATACCTTGTGGAGTGGGACTGTCGAATAAAGTGAGCTCAATATAGTCTATATTTTGGTAACTTATATTACTTTCTTTATGCTTCATGTTGACAGTTTTTCTACCAGTAACCTTAACCATAGTAAGCATAATATGAATAGCCTGCTCAGGTACAAGTGGAAATAGACTTCTTAACTTTGCTCTATCGCATGATCCGAATTATGAAGGATGGTAACTTTTCCTAAATGTCCAAGCAGTCCACTAATTATAAATGTGGCACAACACATTCATAATTAAGTCTATACTGGACATAGTTTTGAAGATGTCACATCCGGGAAGCAACCCCTAGACGTAACCGGCATCGTTGTCCTCGAAGAGGACTAACACTATCCTCTTAGCTTACATCATTACATTCATAGTTTAGAAATGAAGAAAATTTAAAACTTTTCTTCTATCTATCATGAGGTTTACATAGACCTCTCGCATACACATTATATATTTTTCATATACAATATACATAGACCTTTCGTATAAGAAGATTACGTAGTCTTCTACTTTTATTGAACGTATATATATATATATATATATATATATA
>NC_028647.1:25199204-25205334 GCF_001406875.1 Solanum pennellii | reverse complement strand
CAGAACAACAAATTTAAGGGATTTTTTGTAAATACTAAATTAGTCGGGACAGAATGTAATTATCGAATTACACTATGGGATTTCTTAAATTTTTACAAAATTATTTATAAAATAAGTTCAGGAGATAATAGTACCTTAGTATAGTATAAGTGTGTCTCTGACATAGATTGAGAAGGTACTTATTTGTTTTCCCTATAAAATATGCATTAAGATTTGTATGTTTTTTGCCTCTATCCACAATTTTTTTAGAAAGTCAAACTAATATACTAGAAAATGGTATCCCGTATATATTTTTTAATTTAAAAACAAGTGAATTTATAACAAAATATCATTTGATCAGATATACATCTTATATAATATTGATTCTTAGATACACTGTAAACATTAATACAAATCTTTAGAAAAAGGAAGTAAAGAGATTTAGGGATAAAAATTGGGAAAATTTAATTGAATAAAATTTGTAAAGAGAGAGAATATAAATTTTAAAAGAAGGTTTTTCCAATTATGAGAGAATTTTTTTTTTTTTACTTCAATTATTTTATCATCATTTAATGTTCTAACTCTCCATACAGTAGAGATATTTTTCATCCTTTTTCTATATCAAATTAAACTATGTGCCAATTTAGACTTAGAGACCCTTATTTCTTTCATTTATTATGTTTCAATTTATTACCAAATTTATTGAAGGGCTAGTTCATCCTAGCTTTGGATTAGATTAAAGTAAATTAACTAGCATTCTTAAGGACCTTCCGTAAAAAGAAAGAAAAAATGGAGATATTTATAATCGAAGATTTACATCAATCCAATTATATCCAAAGTATTGATTATCCAAGCCCATGGAGACATCTGGATCACTTTGGAGTTGTTTCTGTTTCGTTTTACATATTGGCACAGTTTCAATTGGACATCCTTCTTTATTTAACCAATATTCCTCCCCTTGAAACCATCCAATTTGTTTCCCCTTTTTGACTCCATAGCTTTTAATTTTTGTCTTTCAAATTTCTTCGCGAACATTATCTGTTTTTGCATATCACATTAAACAAAATGAATATACCTTAATTCAAAACTTTTATATACTTCACAAGTGAAAATATACCTATAACAAAATGTATACCTTAATTCTTTCTCAGCCCAATAATGAATGCAAAAGGGTTGTTACTTATAGATGTCAACACAGTTATATAAGTCTCCGTGAATAGTTTAAAAGAAAACAATTTTATTAGACAAAGACCTTCAAAGAGAAATGAAAGGAAAATTTTGTACAAAGAAAATAATTCACAGTTGACTAAGTCAATATTTTTGTAAATTTGAAATGTCCAAACATATATAAATTATACCTCAATCGTAAAGTTCTATTTTTTAACGTATTGACCACATTTGAAAGAATTATAATCGGAACTAAAAGAGAGAGGTAAAATGTCATTGGAAACAATGATTTATTGTTTCTTGATTCTTGTAAGTGGTTCAAAAAAACATTCTAAATGATCTTGTCTTTAAATTATGAGTACAAGATGTTGACTAATTAATCTTAGTAAGTTAGTAAGTGGTCAATAAAATTCTAAATGATCTAATTCTTTTGATTGCAACTACAAAGATTTTGGATCAATCTTACTAAGTAATTCAACAAAATATTTTAAATGATCTTATCATTAAATTAAGGTGGATATGCAAATCAATTCAATATGATAAGGTCAAAACTCTTCCTATTTGAACGTTGCATTTCTTAATGAATCTAAACTCTGTGTACTGAAGTTTTATTTTATTTTTTTACACTATCAGGTTAATTACTATAAAGGAAAACACAACAATTTTCTTTAGTATTTAATGTGAGTACAATTTCAAAAATTATGATTGACTGAAAATGTTCAAATTTTGTATCAATGGATGTGGAAAGAGCTTTGGCTCATGTATCTACTAATACATCGTATTTTTCATTAAATTAGTAAAATATCTTCTTAAAGTTCGTTAAATTAATATTGTATGGACTGTTAGATTCATTGTCTCAACATACAATTCCTGTAGACACGTAATTTTTGACCGAATTTAAGTTTAACACCAATATTTAGAGCATAAATAATTTTATCATTCTAAATTAAATATATGTTGACTTTTTATTATTTTCATTAAGTTTATTTAAAAGATATAAAAATAAACAACATAAATATAATTTTTATTAGAAAGTTTATTTTGATTGTTAAAAAAAATAATATATATATATATATATATTTATATATATATATATATATTTATTATCCATTTAGCTTTTATTTATTTATTTACTCAAAACAATTAATAATTATATGGTTATCATTTTATATATATTTAATATAAAAAAAAATAAAAAAAAATCCCATTACCCCCACTTTACCCATTACCCCCACTTTACCACTCACACCACACGTACACACTACCAGATAGACACGAAAACATATAAAAAAGGGGAAAGATCAGAAAAGAAAAAAGAAAGAGATAAAAAAAAAGAGGAGAAATGGCAACACACACGTAGAAAATATTATTCTCATCTTTTTACTTTTTTTAAAAATCACAAACAAAGGTTTAGTTTTGAGGTTCACTTTCGTAGTTTCAAGTTCGTGGTTCCTTGTTAGGATTATATCATTTCCTTGAATTTGATTTTCGCAAAAGGTATTATTCAATATTCATTTATAATATTATATTCATGATTATGTGATATTTATTTTCCATGTTATGAATTTAATCAAGTTCTAGGTTGGTTCAACCTTTTCATTATAATATTGAAATACGGTAAATATGAGTATATTGTTAAAATTAGAACAAATTATGTATAGTATCGTATTTTAATCTTTATGGCTAGTATCTGGTGAAATCGTTCTTGCTCCTATTTAATCATAGTAATTAATATTTATTTATTTTTTTTAAAAAAAGACTTATTTTATATATTTGTTAAATTGAAGCATGAGAAAAATTATTTAAATGATTGTATGTTCCATATAATCTGTAAAGTTAATTCCGACAGTACGCCTCATATTTATTTATTTTTTTATTTATTTCCCCTTATAATTTTTAGTATGCATACTTTATTGTGAATATAAATTTAATTGTTTAATACCTAATCTCTTTGTTTGTGTCTAAATATACTAGATTAGTAAAATAGTTTATGATAATATTGAATGAGAAAATTTGTGAGATAGAGTTGATTTGCGATTTATTTAATGCTAATGTTAATTATCATTTAAAGAAGACTATTGAATATTATATTGAATAAATAATTATTGAATTGTTATAATATGCTTACTATTTTTTTCTTTCAAATAATAATAAATGAAAAATAAAACAAAAAACAATGTAAACATTACCTACCTACATATATATATTGATGACCAAAAAGAGAAAGATGGGAAAAAATAAGAAAAGAAAAGAAAAGTAGTGAAGAAGGAATGTTCGAATTAGAAAAAGAATAATAAAATAAAAAAATGTATATATAATAAAAAGAATGTAAAAAATGTACACGAAGAAGTAAAAAAAAATAAATACTTTAAAAATGAAAAGATACAAAAATTATAGTGTTAAAAATATATAAAATATTTTATTATTATCATTAAAAAAACAAAACTATTAAAAAGGGTAAGAAAAGAAAAAGAAGAAAATCAATGTAAAAAATAAAATAAAAAACATAAGGAAAGTTAAACAAGAAAAAAAAAACGTGAAAAATTCGTATAAAAAGAAATAAAAGAGAGAAATTAAGAAGCAGGCAAATGTTGAAAGCATGAAAAAATAATAAATAATTAATAAAAATGTGTAATAACTTCACATGTTTATAAAATAGTGCAGTTTTAAATATGTTAATACAAATCAAAGAATGAGGGTAAATACAGTTGTCTTAACAATATAATATTCAAAAATTAGTTTAAGTCATAAAAGTCCATAAAGTGACCGTGCTAGAACCACGGGACTCGAGGGATGCCTAATACCTTCCCCTCGGTCAATAGAATTTTTTACCCGAACTGGTTCGCAGACCAAACAAAGAGTTATTTCCTTTTGATTAAGGGATTAAATAAAAGGTGACTTGGAACACCGTAACTCAATTCCAAGTGGCGATTCCAACAAAAAAGAACTAAAATAATCCCCTAATTAATAACGTCACTTAAATTGGAAAAACTCTTACGCCGCTGCGCGAAAAAGGGGTGTGACAGATGGCGACTCCGTTGGGGACTAACTAGAATTCGAGCTTGTAAATATTGACTTGTATATGACTGTTATTAATTTTATCGTGTTTGTTATATTCATGTTGTATATATTCGCTTGTTTACCACTATGATATTGTTTGAATTTCAATGTAAATTGTCTTCTATAAACACCAATCTGAGTTTTCTGAGATACTTTATCCGGAGATGCGATTACGCTCCCGAACCATGAGATACCAGAGATGCGACAATGCTCCTGGGAAGGATTCTATAGTAACACATCTTAGGATGGTGAGGATAAACAGTCAGGCCGGAAAGCCCTGCTACCGCTAAACTGTCCCTTCTCAATTTGAGTTGTCCACTCATCTTATAGACAGTCTAGACACTCATTCCATTAGGTTGCTAAACTTAATAAAACAGGTCTTAAACATTTATTATCCTTAATAGGATTCATTTTATTTGCTACATATGTATTTTTTTAAATTTAACGTGGCTCAACATTGGGTTCAAGTGTATGTGTTTTATGTTACAAATATACTATTTGAATGTCGATCAACGTTTGAATAAATTAGTAAACTAAAAAAAAGGAATTTTCCTCAAAAGTAATAAATATAGCAATTATTTGTAAAATCTCAAAAGTTTAATATTTTTTTTTTTACAACAACATGACCAAAATAAAAACATTTTTCGAAAGGTAAAATACATATTTTTTTAAGAAATAAATAAAAAAGGGTAAAATTTAACAAACTATGCACACCTATTTCTCAACTCGATGAGATACGTAGGCAATCCTCCTCGGGTTCGGTGATTTTTTTTTAAAAAAATTATTAAAAAATAAAAGTATTTCCTATAAAAAATAATGTTGTATTTACAATATTTTGGAACTACGTTGACCTGATTCTTGCTTTATACAAGATACGTAGGCAACCTTATTTTGAGGTTCGGTCCAACCAACCAAAAAAAAATCAAAAAAGTCCTAGCCACAAAAATTAGGGCAAAAAAAAATTGATTTTTTTTAAAATTTTATTTTTAAACAATATTTGACTTGGTTGGTACCAAAATTCTTACAATTGTGCATAACAAAAATAATAAAGTGTTAAACTATTTGACAGTACAGACTAACTTTGTTGTGACCTATAGAATTCATTTGGTATCTCTTGATATATTTATGTTATACTTAAGAAACCATTTTGCTTAAAGTTAAGGTTAAAACGAATTCAACCTCATTGTTTCCTATGCATTGTGTGGTGAGCTTTAGAGAAAATTCAATGGAATGACTTTTGATCTAGAACTTGGCCTAAATGTTGGTTAAAGTGAAATTGTGAGCAACATTTAACTTAGGAAATGATCTTAGACTTTCTTTGATCCGATTGTGCCTTTCAAGCCTACCAAATGACCATTATCCATAAGACTCCCATTTTGAGCCTGAAACATTTTTATTTGAATAACCACTACTTCAATATATAATTTTTAGAGCATAAATGCACTATTTTCTGGATCTCACCTTCATGTTTGTATTATCAATTAGATAAACAGCGCCGAGACCTAAGTTAAATATTAAAGTGAAAAAGAACAAGTATGTGCAAGTTCAAGCAAAATGACAAAAAAACTGTCACGACCCAAAACGAGCCGCGAGTGGCACCCACACTTATCTTACTAGGTGAGCGAACCAACAATCTAAACCCCAACGTTTACCGGTATATAAATTTTGAATAGTAAATAAAATGCAGAAGATCCAAAACTCATTAACGAAATCAATTAAATAAACTTCTAAAGTATAATACTTATCATCCCCAAAATCTGGAAGTCATCACATCAAGAACATCTATCCTCAAATTACTAAGTCTAAGAGTATTTAAGAACTAAAATAAGTAGAAAGATGGTCCATGTCCGAACTTCAAAGACATCAAGACGTGAAGAAGAGAATCCAGCCCGAGCTAGGAATAATAGCTCACCCTGAAATCTGA
>NC_028647.1:25163414-25186307 GCF_001406875.1 Solanum pennellii | reverse complement strand
TATAATACTTATCATCCCCAAAATCTGGAAGTCATCACATCAAGAACATCTATCCTCAAATTACTAAGTCTAAGAGTATTTAAGAACTAAAATAAGTATAAAGATGGTCCATGTCCGAACTTCAAAGACATCAAGACGTGAAGAAGAGAATCCAGCCCGAGCTAGGAATAATAGCTCACCCTGAAATCTGATGTGCTGAAGACTGGCTAGAGTTGAGGACGAGTCGAAGTCAATGGTGCACTTGCTGCACTCCACAAAACAACAAGAAGAAAATAAAAGTAGGGGTCAGTACAAGGAACACGTACTGAGTAGGTATCACTAAAGAGGTTTGTGACGGTCCGTCGTGTCTACGACGGTCCGTGCTGCAGTTCCGTCGCGAAGTTCAGAGAGTCGATCTTAGTACCCAGATATCAGACTTGAAGTGTTTTGGAACGAAGGCCCTCGACGGTCCGTCGTGCCTATGACGGTTCGTGCTACTTGTCGTCGAGGGTAATGAGAAGAGTAGTAGAAGAAATTACACAAGTATGGGATGACGGAATCCATCACGGGCCGTCGTGACCATGACGGTCCGTCGCGTGGTCCGTCGACCCAGTCAGTTTTTACCAAAATAATTTTACTGCTCAAACCTACTAAACAGGTTGTTACAAAAGCTAAAATAAAAAATGAAAGCAGAGAAAAAAAAATGAATGAGAAAAAGATTTCAAAATAAAAAATATTGAAAGTTGTGCAAATTTTAAGGAGGAAATAATCATTTTACCCCAAATGAATGTCCTACCTTTCTCCAAGCCTGCGTTACAAGCCAATAATAAGTCCTATTTGATCCCATTTTGTGTGTTCTCACATCAATGGATACTTACATAAGGGCCAAGCATATGGTATCTCAATCTCATACATCGAATATCTTTCCGAGTGTGAGTGACTTTGATAAAATGTCCTAAGTTCGAAACACTTCTATTGTGCGAAGTAGGACTTCATTTATTGCGAGGGAACTTGATACATGAAGATATGAATGACTTTATCCATTAACTTAGGCAATATCAATTCAAGGTAAACACTTAAGTATGTTTGAGATACCATTTGAAATTATAGTGATTACTCAAAGTTGACCACAAATTTGTCTGAAAGTAGTTGAAGAAGACTCATATGCATCATGTTAATTGTTGGTACCAACTAAAGTCAAAACATTGTCAACCACGAATTCATTCATTTATCAAAAGATGTCTTTTGTACAAAAAATCAAGACAAATAAAAAAATAATTATAGGTCTTTATGAACTACGTTTGACCTGATTTTTGCTATACAAGATACGTAGGCAGTCTCGCAATGGGCTCGGTCTCAAGAAATAAAATCTTATATCCGTTAATGATAAAAAATGGATCATTTTTGTAAAGAAATAATAAATAAAAAATGATTAATTAAAAAGACTTTCAAAATTTATCAATTTAAAAATTGAGCATAGTTTTATTTGTTAAAAAAATAAAATTAAAAAATACACTACCATTTCTAGAAAGCAAACACGCTATTATCATTAATTTCTAGGGAACAAACTCCCTAATTGCATATTGTCTTGCATTTCTTTTGGGAATATGTGCTACTAGTAATTTATAAAAAATGTTTTCTAGTGCAAACTGGACTAGAAATAAAATAATGTTGTGGTGATTCTAAATGATGATTTTGTTTAATAAGATATTCTTTAATATAAGATTTAGAATTAGCAGGACCCTCCTGGATAATGGGACAAGCAGGACCCTCCTGGATAATGGGACTAGCAGGACCCTCCTGGATAATGGGATTAGCAGGACCCTCCTGGATAATGGTACTAGCAGGACCCTCCTAGATAATGGAATTAGCTGGACCCTCCTGGATAATGGGATTTGCAGGACCCTCCTGGATAATGGGATTTGCAGGACCCTCCTGGATAATGGGACTAGCAGGACCCGCCTGGATAATGGGATTAGCAGGACCCTCCTGGATAATGGGACTAGCAGGACCCGCCTGGATAATGGGATTAGCAGGACCCTCCTGGATAATGGGACTAGCAGGACCCGCCTGGATAATGGGATTAGCAGGACCCTCCTGGATAATGGGACTAGCAGGACCCGCCTGGATAATGGGATTAGCAGGACCCTCCTGGATAATGGGACTAGCAGGACCCGCCTGGATAATGGGATTAGCAGGACCCTCCTGGATAATGGGACTAGCAGGACCCGCCTGGATAATGGGATTAGCAGGACCCTCCTGGATAATGGGACTAGCAGGACCCGCCTGGATAATGGGATTAGCAGGACCCTCCTGGATAATGGGACTAGCAGGACCCGCCTGGATAATGGGATTAGCAGGACCCTCCTGGATAATGGGACTAGCAGGACCCGCCTGGATAATGGGATTAGCAGGACCCTCCTGGATAATGGGACTAGCAGGACCCGCCTGGATAATGGGATTAGCAGGACCCTCCTGGATAATGGGACTAGCAGGACCCGCCTGGATAATGGGATTAGCAGGACCCTCCTGGATAATGGGACTAGCAGGACCCGCCTGGATAATGGGATTAGCAGGACCCTCCTGGATAATGGGACTAGCAGGACCCGCCTGGATAATGGGATTAGCAGGACCCTCCTGGATAATGGGACTAGCAGGACCCGCCTGGATAATGGGATTAGCAGGACCCTCCTGGATAATGGGACTAGCAGGACCCGCCTGGATAATGGGATTAGCAGGACCCTCCTGGATAATGGGACTAGCAGGACCCGCCTGGATAATGGGATTAGCAGGACCCTCCTGGATAATGGGACTAGCAGGACCCGCCTGGATAATGGGATTAGCAGGACCCTCCTGGATAATGGGACTAGCAGGACCCGCCTGGATAATGGGATTAGCAGGACCCTCCTGGATAATGGGACTAGCAGGACCCGCCTGGATAATGGGATTAGCAGGACCCTCCTGGATAATGGGACTAGCAGGACCCGCCTGGATAATGGGATTAGCAGGACCCTCCTGGATAATGGGACTAGCAGGACCCGCCTGGATAATGGGATTAGCAGGACCCTCCTGGATAATGGGACTAGCAGGACCCGCCTGGATAATGGGATTAGCAGGACCCTCCTGGATAATGGGACTAGCAGGACCCGCCTGGATAATGGGATTAGCAGGACCCTCCTGGATAATGGGACTAGCAGGACCCGCCTGGATAATGGGATTAGCAGGACCCTCCTGGATAATGGGACTAGCAGGACCCGCCTGGATAATGGGATTAGCAGGACCCTCCTGGATAATGGGACTAGCAGGACCCGCCTGGATAATGGGATTAGCAGGACCCTCCTGGATAATGGGACTAGCAGGACCCGCCTGGATAATGGGATTAGCAGGACCCTCCTGGATAATGGGACTAGCAGGACCCGCCTGGATAATGGGATTAGCAGGACCCTCCTGGATAATGGGACTAGCAGGACCCGCCTGGATAATGGGATTAGCAGGACCCTCCTGGATAATGGGACTAGCAGGACCCGCCTGGATAATGGGATTAGCAGGACCCTCCTGGATAATGGGACTAGCAGGACCCGCCTGGATAATGGGATTAGCAGGACCCTCCTGGATAATGGGACTAGCAGGACCCGCCTGGATAATGGGATTAGCAGGACCCTCCTGGATAATGGGACTAGCAGGACCCGCCTGGATAATGGGATTAGCAGGACCCTCCTGGATAATGGGACTAGCAGGACCCGCCTGGATAATGGGATTAGCAGGACCCTCCTGGATAATGGGACTAGCAGGACCCGCCTGGATAATGGGATTAGCAGGACCCTCCTGGATAATGGTACTAGCAGGACCCTCCTAGATAATGGAATTAGCTGGACCCTCCTGGATAATGGGATTTGCAGGACCCTCCTGGATAATGGGATTTGCAGGACCCTCCTGGATAATGGGACTAGCAGGACACTCCTGGATAATGGGACTAGCAGGACCCTCCTGGATAATGGGATTAGCAGGACCCGCCTGGATAATGGGACTAGCAGGACCCGCCTGGATAATGGGATTAGCAGGACCCTCCTGGATAATGGGATTAGCAGGACCCTCCTGGATAATGGGACTAGCAGGACCCCCCTGGATAATGGGATTAGCAGGACCCTCCTGGATAATGGGACTAGCAGGACCCTCCTGGATAATGGGATTAGCAGGACCCTCCTGGATAATGGGGCTAGCAGGACCCTCCTCGATAATGGGGCTAGTAGGACCCTCCTGGATAATGGGATTAGAAGGACCCTCATGGATAATGGGATTAACAGGACCCTCCTGGATAATGGGACTAGCAGGACCCTCCTGGATAATGGGATTAGCAGGACCCTCCTGGATAATGGGACTAGCAGGACCCTCCTGGATAATGGGATTAGCAGGACCCTCCTGGATAATGGGATTAGCAGGACCCTCCTGGATAATGGGACTAGCAGGACCCTCCTGGATTAATTAAAATTATAAAAGTGCATATCAATAACCACTCAAAGAGGAGTTATCTAATTTTAGAGTGAAGCATAAAACAAAATAATATAAGATTCAAATTATAACTTCACATAGAGAGGTTCACTCAGTCATCATCAAATTATATGATACAATTTGCATGTAAAGTTTGAAATGGATTAGATTATTCAGAGTTATAGTAAAAATATCCCAGACACTAAGTTCAGTTTTTCTCTTTTCTTACATTCTGTCATTCATAACAATATTCAGGAGATGTTTTGGGTCGTACATATGGAAAATGGACTCAGAAGCTGTTAAGTACCTTTTTTTAAAAAAAAAAAAAGGTAGTACTGACAGAGAGTTGGTCAATCCATTACAAATATTTGGTTAATGCTTTTGGTGCATTAGGAATGAAAGGGAACAAAATCATGTTCTTAAAGCTAAATGCATACTGAACTTATTTAGTTGGCTAAACCTGTTAGGACCCAAAATACACCCTAGACGTGACATAACGAATAGGATTTCAAGAGATCCTAGACAAGCCACTTGACATAAGCATAACGTAATGATATACAATTTAAGAGATATATTTGATATAAGTCTCAAAACATAAGATGACATAAACAATACCAACAAAGTACATAAGATATACACAAAATACTACTAAGTTTGACATAAGCCTTTCTAACAGTATAAAAATGGTTGAGATGTAACTCATATACCACGTGTAACTTTGAAATCAAAATGACTATAAAGGCGATAAAAGTGTCTATGGCTTTACCCTTGAACCATGAGGACTCACAATCCAACCAATAGAAGCTGAACAAGCCCAATCTAAACACATCTAGGAAGAGCAGTGTCGGACCCTATTTTTTGAGATAATATAGGGAAAAATATGCATTAGTATGAGGCATGATAATATGGGGAACTTTAAACATGAAATGCATGACCAAGTTAAAATGTATTAAGCGCTTTTAAAGAGAAATCATGCATCATAAACGAATTTCAATGCACACTTAAAATTATGAGGAAACTTTCATTAAACCTTCGAAGAAAAAATATTTCATTTGTGGGATATTTACCATTAATTGACAATAAGATCATGTGAGCTGTAACATAGAATATGGCATGACGGTAAAAAAGGAATATACTTTCAAGATGGGCCTCTGTATTATGCATATTGCTAAGGTGGATTCACTAGCTACGACATTTACGATAATCCTACGGGGCGTGTAGTTTTAGACAAAAGCATTGGTACTAAAGACCAAACTTCTACTAGAAGTAAAACCTATGTTCCAAAGTCCTCTTGGTGCTAAGTAAATCTAAACGGAAAAGACATGATCATAATCGTATCAAAATACTTGGAAAGTCACAATTAAGACTACTAATCAAATCATAAGTCATAATAGAGTAGCTTAGTTCAAAATCATGATTTTAGAAAATTTCATATAATACGGTTACCTTTCTAAGAATTTAAATCATGATTTCATTCATATATGAGAAACCCTTTCACAAATCTTTGATACTTATCTCAAAAGCATCCTTCGTTCATAAATCATTCTTTTCATAAAAACATGGATATATTTCATAATTAAAATTCGTAACTTCATAAGCATAATTCATAATTCATAAAATAGGCATGGATACGAGTTCATGTGAAATAAATGAAAATCATGTAATCATATCAAATCATGCACAATAAGATTGAAAATAAGTAATTGAACCCATGGAGAATCACATAAAACCCTAAGGGGTCGTTTGGTAGGCTGAATTAGAAGAAATAGTCCATGCATTATGTAAGGTATTATTTCGTACCATATTTGGTAGGATTTTTGGCCTATGTATAATTAATCCACGGATTAGCTATACATCCTACACGATATTATAGGATGTATTACTAATACCTTCCATTTGGAGGTATTAGTAATACATAGGATATAATACCATGGGATAAGCATATGTAAAGACAAAAATATCCCTTAAATCATTTTAATTATTGTCTTGATTTTATGATTTATATTTGTACTAGTAAATTTATTTAAATGATTTAACTTACACATTATATAGAAAGAATTGTTTGTTACTAATAAATCCAATACAAATTTAAAACGCGAGTTATTGTTTTCAATATGAAGTTTGTGATCTATATTGAGCGTGTGTGTGTGTGTGTGTGTATACATATATATATGTATATATATATATATATATATATGCGCTTGGTTTTCTAATCATTTGTATTAAACAATTTAGAATTTACATATATTTTAAAATTACAACTTGCAACTTTATGTGTACATGTAGATGATTTATTCAATTTCCCATTGTTGACCATTTTTTCGATTTTAAAAGTAGATGATTTATCTTTTAAAATTGAAAAATGACATTTTGTGAGTGATAAATTTATTAAGATGACAATTATTTATCATCAAATAATTCAAGTGAAAAAATAACAAACAAGACAACTAAATTTGTTCATCCCATAACTAGTTAGAAGGTTATAAAAAATAATATTGTCCGACAATTATCTACTTGACCCAATTACATAATAATTCAAGGGTATAATTGGAAAGAATCTTTTATAGAGTTATAATCTAAAAACAAGATGATGTGGGAAAATTAAACAAAACACTTGATAAAAATAAACTCTGCATTACCAATCTCTGCACTACTAATCCTACTTTACTAATCCATGCGTTATTAATTTTTGTACCAAACGACCCCTAAGAAAATTGGATGAATTTAATTGGAGATTTGAGATTCTTTTGAAACCCTGGAGGAAAGTGATTCATTGATGAATTCCCAACATAACTGAAATGATGGATAACTCAATGTTCTGACATGCAAATATGAGAGTGCAGTATTTAAGAACTGACAATGTATCATTCAAAATTAGAGCATATATATCTGTTTAACTGACCTGGCAAGTGTAATTCATGAACTAGGAGATTCTACACAATTAGTGTTATGAGTTTCATGCAAGTAACTTAGCGAGCTTTCTAAGAAACATGATAATTTGAGTACGAATACTAAAACAACTAACTCACAAGAATTTTCCGAGGTTTCAGAAATTATAGGTCTAAAAAAGATAGAGAGAATCGAGAATCTGACTGAGTTCTAGCAGGGACCTAGTAGATGAAAGGAACTCACTAGTGAAATTCCACATACCTGACAACTAAATCTATGGAGAAATCCTTCAATTTCATGGCAGGAACCGAAGAAAACCTTCTACTAGTTATTGAGAGGGTTGTAGACTCTTTCTTCTATTTTTTGCTCTAAATCTGGTGAATTTGTTGAATAGTCACTTAGGGTAACATCTGACTAGAATATTAGGAAGAAACTAACAGAAACGACGTAGTTTTGGGATTAAAATAATAAAGAAAGACCAAACTACTCCTATGCTGAAAATTTACTACCGACCGACTGACCCTGACTGACGGACCGTGTTGTAACCGACGGACCGTGTTCAGAGAGGGAGGACTGGGACCTTGAACCATGGATTGTGGTCCCACCTAAGGTCCATAGGTCCCGTCATTGACCTGGTTTTTTCTAGAAAATTTCAGGGAGGTGCTGAGGTGACCAACCACGGACCACACCGACGGTCCGTGGTCCCACCTACGGCTGTGGGTGGCCTCCGTAGGTGGCACCTGAAACATCTAGAACAATCTATTCATTAATCCTTCTTGAATTAGGGGTATTACATTATCTCCCCCTTGAGAACTTTCTTCCTCAAATGAAGTCTAAGCTAGCTGAATATGGAGGGAAGGAGGTGAAATACCTACAACTAGGTACTAGAAACTGATATCTGATTGAACTGAGTTCCAAGATCATGCAAATATGCTGAAATGCAAGAGCAACTGAACGAATAAGATATTGAGACTGAATTATGCAAGAGTAAACTGAGAGAATAGAGAGTAACTAGTACCTGAAGCTGAAAGGAACTGGGAGGAAAGCGATGAGGATACTTGGCCTTCATGGCTAATTTTTCTTCAAGTATCTCCCTCTACTGACTGAATCCACCACGAAACCTTTACTAAAGCAACTTCCTTATTTCTCAACCTACGAACCTGACGGTCAAGAATTTCAACAAACACTTCTTCTTAGGTGAAACTATCTTTCACAACCACACTCTCTAATGACACTATTGATGTCGGATCACCCAGACACTTCTTCAACAAGGAAATGTGAAAGACTAGATGAACCGCAACTAGTTCTACTGGCAACTCTAATTCATAAGCCACATTTTTCAACCCTTTTCAGGATTCTGTAAGGACCTACATATTTAGGACCGAGATTTCCTTTCTTGTCAAATCTCATCACCCCCTTCATAGGTAACACATTTAGGAAAACCTAATAATCAATTTCAAACTCTAAGTACTTTATCCCCACATTTACATAGGACTTCAGAGGACTCTCGGTTGTCTTTAATCTATATCTAGTGAATTGAAATTTTACAGACTCATAAACTGAATCTTGCCCAATCAAAGCGACTTCACCTACTTCAAGCCAACCAATTGGAGATCTGCATCTATTCATGTATAATGCCTCATAAGAGGCCATATGAATACTAGAATGATAGCTAATATTATAGGCGAACTCTATGAGAGTTAGGTGATCATCCCAACCGCCCTTGAAATTAACCACGTAAGCTCTCAACATGTCCTCTAAGGTCTGAATGGTACACTTTGCCTGACCATCCATCTATGGATGAAACATTGCATTGAGACTTACCTAAGTACCAAGACCTTTCTAAAACAATTTCCAGAAATGAGAGGTAAACTGAGGACCTCTATTTGAGATGATAGACAAGGGAACCCCATGAAACCTAACTAACTCCTTGATGTAGAGTTTGGCGTAGTCCTCCGCTGAATTTGTAGTCTTGACAACCAAGAAGTGAGCGGACTTTGTAACTCTGTCCACTATCACCCAAATATAGCCATGTTGTCTGCGAGTACGAGGTAAACCTGTAATGAAGTCCATGTTTATCACTTTCCAATTCCATGTAGGAACGTTATTTCTTGAGTCATACCTCCTGGTCTATGATGTTCTACCTTAACTTATTTGAAATTTGGACACTTAGCCACAAAGTCTTTTATGTCCCTCTTCATGTCATTCCACCAAAAGACTTTCCGTAAATTACGATACATCTTAGTGACACCTGAATGAATGGAATACCTGGAGGTATGAACTTATGTAAGAATATGTTGCCTCAACTTATTCACATAAGGAACACATAAGCGAACCTGGTAATGAAGCACACCATCTCCCTATTAGGAGACAACCTAGAATCTCTGCTGATAAACTGCACCTTTCAACTGAAGCAATATAGGATCACTATCCTATTTTTCCTTAACCACGCTACCGGTGAAGATTCTGATCTATTATAAACCATCACACCACCATTAGACATGCTCGTAAGAGCAACTCGGTGAAAATCCATTGCTAATTTTTTCCTTACTTCCTCAACGTGTGCTACACTACACATAAATAGTCTGCTAAGAGCATTAGCTACTACATTGGCCTTACCAGGATGATAAATCACATTCATATCATAGTCCTTGAGGAATTCAAGCCATCTCCTCTAAAGAAGATTCAATTCTTTCTAGAACACATATTGGAGGCTTTTATGATCTATGAGCACATCTACGTGAACACCATACAATTAATGTCTCCTAATCTTTAAGGCAAATACTACAATTACAAGTTCAAGGTCATGAGTCGGGTAGTTTTTCTCATTTACCTTAAGTTATCAAGAAGCATAAGCTATGATCTCACCTCGGTGCATCAACACAAAACCTTATCATTCCTATTTAAATTAGGCTTAAAGTATTAATTATCGGGTGTTATTAGAAAAGTTTATCGAAATGATTCGAACCTCCAGCCTCAACATTCCTATATAAATTAGGCTAAAATAAACCAATTGAACTATAATACAACTTATTATCCATTATAGAAATTTTATTACTTGCTATTGCGGTTTTCTCTTAATTGTAAGTTCACTTTTCTTTTTATCTTCCATCTCTATAGTTTTAGTCGAAATTTCTCGAATATTCATCAACCTTTTATAGATTTAATTTCTTGAATTTGCTTATAGTTATCTAATTTATTTAAATTTGTAATTCATGTCAATTCAATCGATAGATATTATTCTAAAGTATCTTTGAAGCTTTCAAAATCAAGAGTGATTTACGAAATCGAATGGATGATAATCTTTTGAGTGCTTGTTTGGTTTCTTTTATAGAGAATGAAATATTAAGTTACTATCTTCAATGAGGCTATTATAAATACATTTCAAAATATGAAAACTCTTTGAGAAGAGTTGTTGTAGTTTACTTGATTTATATTTAACGTTTTAAATAATTTTTATATTAATATGATATTTTTTTTATCAATTCTTTATTATTTATTTATTTTTAAATATCGACACCACTTATAAAAAAAACTTGTGGACACCACTTTTTAGGAATGGTCCAAGACCAAATAACAATTTTCAGGTAGTACCTTAGTTAAAATTTAAAACGACCCTAGTGATTAGTGAATTATTGTTTGAATTATATTGGAAAGTTTATATAAAAAAAATAACAATAAATTCAGTATAATCTTATAAATGAAACTTTGAGGGTGACGTATATATAGCCTTTATCTGTGAAGGTGAAAAAAGTACTTTTGAAAGACTCTCAACTAATACATGGTATGTCTGAAAAAGAAATTAAGTCATGAAAAAGTCATTTTGACATATTGAGAATAATAAAGACAAGAACAATGTTATTAATTTAATATCTATTTAAATTATATCTGAAATTGAATACTAAATCGACTTAATTGATGAACACCTATTATTATAAAAAACATATTATTTCGAGAAAATATATTCGAGTCAAATATAACAATTCCCAAAGCACTTGACTGAGATAAATTTAAGGAGAAATTAGTGAAGTTAATTTTGTTTGCATTTGATATAAATGATAAATAAAAATTAATTAAACATAACTCCGATTTATTTAGCTCATAATTAAAAATGATTTATTAAAATCTTCTAAGATAGAGTAATCAACATCTCTCATTAAGCTAGATAAACATATTATTTGATAAAAGCGGTATGAGTCAAATAAGATTTTTTAAACACAACATGAAACACTTGAAGACTTATGGTTCACCTCGTATCACATATACGTCTCACCTTAATTGTGTTCACACATTTTAATAATAATAGTTAAATTCATGATAATTTGTATTGTAGTTATCATTTTTTAATGATGGATACAGTATTTAGTTTATTTGATAATTATTGAATTTGAACAAAAAAAAAAACATGCATCACTATGTTCATTCATTTTATTTTGTCTACTGAACGTTACATGTCTATACAAATAATGGTTGGTATGTGTATTTTACTAAATACCCATATTATTTGATGTTTCAGCTATTAGAAATAATTTCACAAAAAGTATTTATTAAATTTTAACATGATTTTCTTTTATAAAACTATTGACATCCACTTTTTGATGCAAGATTTGTTTACTTTCCTATCTAAGTTGCGATACTTATCTTCATATTTGTGTGTCAGTGTCATTTTGTCATGACAAATGATCATAATTATTAGTCAATTTCTGGTACTTGAAAAAAATATGTATTTATATATAAATTTTATTTAAAATTATATTTTATGGATTAAAGGATGTTATTTCTCCAACTAGCTAGTTTCAACACAACGGGACAAAAAATTAATACTTAATTATAAATGTTATTATAGAAAAAGATGTAGTCATAACTACATCTTTAATATGCCACAACTTTTATAACTTGAAAAAACATATCCATTTTTATATAGATTTTTCTTCAAATAATTTGTTGGTGTTAAAAGGTTATTATTATTATGAATTTGAATTTGTGGCACAATAATTAGTTATGAAATTTTATTATTGCCACAATTTTTATAACTCAAAGCAAAATTATTTATTCAGTTATACTTTTTTATTCAAATTACTTATTGTGGCGAAAACGTTGTTATTACTATGACAATTTAAATCATGACAAAAATTAATAATTAGCTATGAAATTTTATTGCAACAATAAATTTATGGCTATTTCATTTAACTATTGCCACATTTTTTATAACTTGAAGCAAATATAATTATTTAGCTAAAAAAATATTCTGTTTCAAATAACTTATTGTGGTTAAGAGTCACTATTGCTTGAATTCCTTTTATCATGTGACAAATACATATTATTATCTACGATATTTTATCGTAATAGTAAAATTATAGCTATTTAGGTAATATTGCCACAATAATTAGCAATTATAGCAAAAACAAGAATTTAGCTTTACTAATTTAATTTTCATGGCTAAGAAAAATAATGAATTTTTAGATAGTCACAAAATTTGAATTTATGTAGCCATTAGGGAGTAATAGCTACAATTTTTAGTTTCATAGATTAGATTTCGTAGCTACAAGTATATTTTCTTGTAGTGCTTGGTGGAGGTCCTGAAGGGTGAGGCAGTAGCTCCCCAAAACGAGCCACCTTAGTTTTATTCGAAGAAGACTTACCGACAGCCTCCCCCCTTCTGTGAATTTGCACCACGGCCCGTCAAGTGGCTCGTGGTGCTCTTAGCACCGGCCTCTCGAAAACTCCCCCGTTTTTCCCAAACGTCTAAGGCATGTTCACGACAACCTTCCTCCTCCCGTCAAGTGCACCACGAGTCGTGAAGTGGCTCGTGGTGCCTTGGACAGTCGCTAGCCCCAGATTCACCTTCTGCTCATGGAAAGGCATCTTCACGAGCTCCCCGCATGGCCGTAGTCCTTACCACGAGCCGTGGTCATGCTCTTGACAGTTGAGCAGTAGCCTCCCTTTTTTGGGCAGCCTTGGCCCTTCGCTTTGGCTTGCCCTACAAGGTTGACACTCCTCCCTTGGCCTTGAATCTTTATACCCTTTCTTAGGAACCTATGACTTCTCTCATCACCTTACCATGAACAACCCTTTAGACACCTCGTTTAAGCCATCCTAGATCCACTTAACAACTACACTAGTTCAAGTTACTAGTTCACCGGACGTCGTGGTCGTTTCTTGACGTTTTGATTCTAACACTTCCTAATTAGTTTTAATACATTAATTTAGGATTAAAAATATTTTTTAAGTCTTAGTTCATCAGGTGAGACTCTATCTAGGTCATGAGACTTGCGAAGTGATACATTATCCCCCCCCCCCCCTTTTAGGATCATTCATCCCTGAATGACACTGAAATCTTTTATAGGGAGAGAAAAGACTCAATACTAAAATCCCAACCAATCAACAACAATATTCATATATTTCATGAGTCATAGCTCATAGGAGTACTTCATAACTCCCTTCAACACATAACCATGACATTACATATAGCAACTCAATTTACTCTTCTCAACATATACGAGCTCAACATTTCATAACACATAATGAGGAAATACCTTCTCATATATCAACATGAACTCACATAACATCAAAGAGTTACCATGCAATTATTCTTCTCAATACAATATCAAACACTAAAATCCCACGAAGGCATACACAAACATTTCATATAAGTGCAAGTAGAACATTAAAACACAACTTCATAAAAACTCATTTTAGCATGAATCTTTACCAAATTATACACATACTTAGAAAACAAGTCAAAATCACATTATTCATCATTTTTATTTCAAGAGCAACTACTAACATCAAAGAGGAAAAACATGAGGATAGCGGTACTTCATGTCGGCCTCGGTCTCCCATGTTGCACCCTCAACTAGATGGTTTCTCCATAGAACTTTTACGGAAGCCACCTCTGTTCCTCAACTTTTTGACTTGACGATCTAGAATTTCAAACGGAACCTCTTCATAAGAAAGGTCCTCATTCATCCCTAATCCTTCAATAGGGAGAATAGACACCCGGTCGCCTATACATTTCTTGAGCATAGAAACATGAAATACTACTTAACCACCATCCATTTGAGGATGAAAAATGGTGCTAAGATTCACTTGAGTATCTAACCCCTTTTGAAAAGACCTCAAAAATGAGAAGTGAATTGGGCACCTTAATTCAAGATGAACAAAGGAATCCCATGAAGACTCACAATCTCATTAATGTAAACTCTAGCATTTCGCCGAATTAGTAGACTTAACGGGAATAAAGTGGGCAAATTTTATCATCTACCCACAATAACTCATATTGAGTCATTTTTCCTCCGAGTTCGAGGCAACCCAAAAATGAAGTCCAGATTGACATATTTTGACTTCCAAGTAGGAACATCTATTATTTAGGTTAAACCTCTCGTCTTTAACTTGTTGGCAATTTGGAAACCTAGCCACAAACTATGCAATGTCATATTTTAAACCATCCCACCAATAGACCTCGCAAAGGTCATGATACATATTGGTGGCACCCGGATGAATAGAATAACGGGAACCATGGGATTCTTCTAAAATTTGCTTTCTCAAATCATCAATATTGGATACACACAACCTTCCTTGGTACCTAAGAACACCATCCCCCCCCGGAAGAATTACTCATTGAACTTACTAAGTATTGATTCTTTCAACTTCATCAATAGAGGATCAAGATGTTTCTTATGCTTCACCTCAACCACTAAAGATGATTCGGAGTTATGATGAACCATAAAACCCCTATTAGGAGAATCTTCTAACTGAACATCCAATCAGGCCAACCTATAAACATCTTTCACTAGTTCTTTGTTACCTTTTTAAACATGAGACAAACTACCCATAGTCATACGACTTAAAGCATCCGCAACCATATTGGACTTGCCGGAGTAGTAAAGGACACTTATGCCGTAATCCTTCAAAAGTTCCAACCACCTTATTTGTCGGAGATTCAACTTCTTTTGGGTAAACACATATTGAAGACTCTTATGGTCGGTAAATACATCCACATAAACACTATATTGGTAATGTCTCAATATTTTCAAAGAAAAAACCACGATCGCCAATTCAAGGTCATGAATTGGATAGTTCTGCTCATGCACCTTGAGTTGCCTAGAGGCATAAGCTATCAACTTGCCAAGTTGCATAAGGACACATACCAAACCTACTGAGAAAGCGTCACCATACACCACAAAACCTTCATTGTCCTCTGGTAAGGTCAACAACGGAGCAGAGGTAATCCTATCTTTCAATTTTTAGAAGCCTCTTTCACAATCTTCTGACAACTCAAATTTCACTTTATTTTGGGTCAATGTTTTGAAAGGAGAAGCAATGGATGCAAACCCGTCGACAAACCTTCTATAGTACCCGACTAGACCCAAGAAACATCTTATGTCGATGGGAGTTAGAGGTCTAGGCCAATTCTTGACCACTTTCGTCTTCATCGGATCGACCTCTATAACTTCACTTGAGACAATATAGCCAAGAAAAGCAATTGATCTCCACCAAAATTCACACTTATTAAATTTAGCATAGAGTTGATGTTCCTTGAGAACTGCAAAACTACCTTCAAATAATTCATATGGTCATTCTCACTCTTGAAATATATCAAAATATCATCAATGAAGAGAATCGCATTTGAATCAAGATAATCTCGAAACACTCTATTCATAAGGTCCATAAAAGTCGCCAGGGCATTAGTTAACCCAAAAGACATGACTAGGAACTCATAGTGGCCATACCTAGTTTGAAAATTCATTTTAAGAATATCTTCACCTTTCACTCTAAGTTTATGATATCTCGACCCCAAATCAATTTTTGAAAAGTAAATCGCACCTTGGAATTGATCAAACAAATCTTCAATCCTAGGAAGGGGATACCTATTCTTTATGGTTACCTTTTTCAATTGCCGGTAATCAATAGACATCCTAATAGACCCATCTTTATCTTTCACAAACAATATCGGAGAGCCCCATGGAGATATGCTTGGTTGTATAAAACCTTTGTAAAGCAAATCCTTGAGTTGAGTCTTCAACTCGGCCAGAGCCATCCGATAAGGAGGAATTGAAATGGGAATCATATCCGGCAATAAGTTAATACCGAAGTCTATTTCCATTTGGGAGGAATTCCGGTCAAGTATCTTGAAAGACTTTCGAGAATTCCCTCACTACAAGGACCAATTCAATAGGAGAAATCTCGAATTCTAGATCTTTGACCCTCATCACATGGTAGAGACACCCCTTGGAAATTATCCTACAAGCCTTTAGACATGAAATGATTCGACCTCTAGGGATAGAGTTTCCCCCCCCCCCTTCCACTCTAAAATAGGCTCATTTGGAAAATTGAACTTAACTACCCTTGTTCTACAATATATAGAGGCAAAACAAGAATGCAACCAATCCATTCCCAAAATAACATCAAAATCAAACATGTCAAGTTCTTCCAAGTCAACAAGAGTAACTCTATTGGACAACATTATAGGACAATTCCTATATACCCTTTTTGAAACTACCAAATCACCTACCGGGGTAGACACCATAAAAAGGTTCATTTAGGATATCAGGAAGTATATCAAACTTTCTAGCTACCAAAGGAGTAACAAATGACAAGGTAGCACCGGATCAAGTAAAGCATATACATTAGCAGAAAAGACTTGTAATATACCGGTGACCACATCGGGAGAACTCTCTTGTTCACCCCTAGCCTTTAGTGCATAAAAACGGTTCCTCTTAGAAGCTTAGAGCTGGGACCGCTTGTTTGAGCTTGGATGCTGCCCTTTTCTTGACCCTTTACCACATGATAATCTCTCACCCTATGGCCACTCTTTCGACAACCATAGCAATTACCCGTTTCAACTAGATATTCATCCACATGTTTCTTACCACATTTTCCACAAGTAGGTTTCTCACTTGGTGAATCACCACTTATTCCCTTTAAGATTTAGGGTTATACAACCTATTATTACAAGCCTTGGGGAACTTAGAACGAACTTGATTGGAGAACCTCTTTTTGAACCTAAGCTTTTCTTGAATGTCAAGCCTACCCTTAGAATTCCCTCCTCCATAAGACCTTGCTTTCTGAGCATATCTATTCTACTTTCTTATCCCTCTCCTCAACTTGTTGATCATGAACCATCAACTGATAAAGATCGATATTGTCATGAAGCATTAGCGCACAAAATTCTTCCTCTAGCTCTTAAGACTCCCCCGTTACATAATGGCTCAATTCATCCCTAGCATTGGATACCAACGAGAAAGCATACTTGGATAACTTGATGAATTTCAAGGAGTATCCTTCCATTGTGTGTACCAAGTTTGAGCCTCATCTTTGAGTTGATAGGTGGCTAGCTCGACCTTCTCACTAGAACGCACACCTATAGCAAACAAGACCTTATAGACCTAATCAAGGAAGTCTTGTGGGGTCTTCATCAACCTTAGAACCAAAGAACATAGGAGGATTCATCCTAGTGAAGACTCTCGAATGAGAAGCCATAGTACTAGCATTCGGGTTCAGACGGGGTCCAATATCCCAATTTGCTTGAACCGTCATAGCTTGAACTTGAGTAGTTATGACTTATGCTTGAGTAGTCATAGATTGAGCCAAACTTAGAAAATCCGACCTTATCACTTCATCCATGATAGCTGGAAGATTGACCTGATCTTGGTCACCCAAAGGAACTTGCTTTAGAGGAGGAGCTTGATTGCTTTGTGGAGGAGCCTGGTTGCCTTGGGGAGGAGCTCCCGCATTAGCAATTTCTTCTTCAACTCTTCTTGATGCTGCCTTTCTAGTAGTCATAGCCTATAACCACAATAAAAGGGTTATATGAAAAGGAAACATAGAGTTAAGACTCTTAAGGTACGAAATAACAATACCAAAAAGATGAGAATTTCCTAAGCTTCACATAGTCTCTCATTCATAAGTGTGGCGCGCTTCACAATTATGAATAAGACCCTACATAGACGTGGTTTAGTGAGATATGAACCCTAAGGTGACTCAACCTAATGCACTGATACCACGTTTGTCACGATGGGGGAGCACCCTAGACGTAACCGGCGTCGTCATCCTCAAAGAGGACTTAGACTAGCCCTTAGAATACATCATGGCATATCAGTGCGGAAAACTTAGTGGATTAAAATTTTTTGGCATAGCCCTTACAAGTACAATATATCATATATAGGCTTAAAATAATAGTCTTAAGAAGTAAGGAAAGAACAAGTGTCTTTAGACATAAGAAATCCTACTAAGTTAGATAAGTGGCACTATTATCGAACATTGAGGACTCGTCAACAACTTGGGAAAGATGTCCAAGTCTTCTTTGCAATTATCCTTGAAAGTTCTTCAATGGCCGAAACCTACACATTTGTATAAATATAAATAATATGGGTTAGTACAAACCACATGTACTAAATACATATATATGCAAGAAAACCATTTTTAATCATGCACAAAAGGAACCATTTCTTTAAAACATGCTAAGTCATTCAGAAAACCTTTATGCACATACAAGAGAACATATTCAGGTCAAGGATCACAACATAAGACATGTTCATAAATAAGGATAACATTATCATAAAGTAATCTCAACGTTTAATGTTCAGTAGCTCATATCATCAACATACAAGACCCTTACCAACAATCCCATCCCAAGCCTACAAGTACAATGCTAATGTGAAACCCCATAACCCACATAACCAAGTAAACAAGAAAAGAGATCATAAGTAATGCCTTGCTTCATATAACATAACATCACGAGTAGTCATCAACATGTATAACAACTTAGACCAATGTCATGATCATCAATGAAACAATCATCTTATAAGAGTAACATCATATAGAGTCAAAATCATACATTTGATGATATCATAAGTACATAGGAACAACCTCCTAGGACTACCTTCAAGACCAACTTGTGCAATGCATGAGTAAATTCTCATTCCCTTACCCATACTAAGTAGAACCCCCTTAAGTCACCCTAATTATTGTCCATCTTTATTAAATTCAGGAACAATCGCCTTAACCGACATTAGACCATGTGAGCTAAACATGGAATCCGGTGTCATGAAACCCTACACAGAAAGAAGGTGCTCTACTTGTCAAGGTAAAACCATAACATGAACATAACATTCCAGGTAGATCCACTAGCTAGTATTCCTATGAGGGAAACATAATTAAGGAACTAGGAGATATACTAGAAACTTGGTAGTCTCCATATAATGAGAACAATAGTGAACCTACCTTCCCACTTGGGAAGGGACACATCTCATAATTAGTTCACTCGGTGCTAAGCTAAAGTCCCTTTATGAAATGTCATTAAGTCATTCTCAGTCATCAAGCTTAATATAGGACACAGGAGACCAAACCCTTGTATAGTCATGTCATTAACTCATTAGGTATAGGATGAGAACTTTCTTTCATCACACCCTATCATTAGTGAGATCAACGCATCATAGTCATAATAATAGGTACACAAGAGAATCATCATCAACCTTACAACATCATACCCTTACCATGATCTCACATTCAAAATATTCATAACATGTCATCATAATCATCATATCATCATATTTTTATTTCATTCGCATAATCATACTCCAATTGAATGTCATCATAAAGAATGAATCATCACTATTGAAATAGAAAACTCATAATCATAAAGGTCTTACCACATAGCTTCCAAAACCTCCTTTAAGATCTTACCCTCAATTCATTACAATTATCCAATAATACAATCACCATCATCATAATTTAGTGAATTAAACATAGTCACTTCCAACAACCCTAATCTTTTACAAGCCTAATTCATAACTAGGGTTAGGGAAAAGGGTTCCATCATGAATTCATCCAAGAAGTAGATCCATTTCCAACAATACACGACAATAGATGAGTGACATAGTACAGTTAATTCAAGTCTATCAACCAACACACTCATTACTCTGCATAGATTCACAACAAATTCAAGATCTGGGAAATTGGGGAAGAAACATGGATCACACAAAATTCCAATTAATCACCATATATTCCTCAACAATATACACTTAATTAGTCATAGGTAATCCCAATTAGTCATAAGTTTAGAAGAAAACCCATTTGTAGAGATGAACCCTTGATTTTGGGTTATTAGAAATCAACTTTGAATGGACCTCTTAGGGAAAGAAATCCTAAGAGTGAAAGAATACATACCTTAGGAAGCTTTATCCACAAATTTGAGTATAACCTTGGAGACTTTGTCTTCTTCTTCAAGCTTCTTCGTTTCTTCAATGGATGATGAGTTAGAGAGAGAATGTAGAGAGAAGTTGGAGAAATTAGATTTTAGTTTGTGTTTGTGTTTGAGTTTTTAAGTGGGAAATGAGCGATTATTGACCTAAAATCAATATATAGTCCACCACAAAAATACCCAAACCACCGCTCATTAAGTTGGACTTCCAAAAGTGAATTCCAACTTAACTTTAACTGTGAAAGTCCCGCCCACCTTCACACCCCACTTCACGGTCCATAAAGTTCTTAATGGACCGTGGTTATGGTCGTGAAGGGTGAGGCAGTAGCTCCCCAAACGAGCCACCTGAATTTTATTCTAAGTAGACTTCACAACAACACTCCCCCTTCCATGAATATGCACGACGGCCCGTCAAGTGCTCGTGGTAATCTTAGGCAGTAGCCTCTCCAAAACTCCCCTCCTTTCCCAAGCATCTAAAGCATGTTCACGACAACCTTCCTCCTTTCATCAAGTGCACCACGAGTCCTGAAGTGGCTCGTGGTTCCTTGGATATTATCTAGACCTTAATGTGATCTTCTTCTCATGGCCAAGGAATCTTCACGAGCTCCCCCCTTGGACGTGGTCATCACCATGAGTCGTGGTCATGCTCATGAGGGTTGAGGCAGTAACCTCACTTCTTGGGGCAACCTTAGCCCTTGGCCTTGAATCTTTAAACCTTTATTAGGCCCCTATTATTTCTCTCATCACCTTACAAATTAACAACCATTTATACACCTCTTTGAAACCATCCTAGCACCAGTTGCACTACACTAGTTCAAGTTATCAGTTCACCAGACGTCGTGGTCGTTTCTTGACGTTTTGATTCTAACACATCCTAATTAGTTTTAATACACTAATTTAAGCTTAGAAATATTATTTTAAGGATTAGTTCATCACGTGAGGCTCTATCTAGGTCATGGGACTTCCAGAGTGTTACAATTATCATATGGAGTTACTTCGGCATTAGATGATGAACTAGTGATATGATAATCTTTGTAAACATAGTTGATAGAATTGAGAAAGGTTGTTATATCTGACTATAATTTTTTACTTAGACATATTTTAGGACTATATATTATTGTTACATGTTGGATTAGGTGACAATTTAATAGAATTAACGCTTCAAAGACCATTTTATGATATACATATGTTGCCACGTATGACATGCCTATTGCAATTTTTCCAACAAAACGTGCAGATGTTGTCACATATGTCATTTCAATTATGGATTAATCGATAAAATGAAATATTTAGAACGGAAAAATATCGAATTGGACCACATTTTAGGACTTTGGATCATAATTGTGCAATAAAATGTGTTATAACACTTGTAACAATGATTTACAAGGGTGTTCTTAACTAGCATATGTAGTTACTTGGTCATTGTATGATGAACTAGTGGTATGATAGTCTTTGTAAGAATAATTTATAGGGTGATGAAGGTTGTTCTATTAGACCATACTTTTGTACTTAGACATGTTGTAAGACTATATATTAGTGTTACATATTGAATTAGGTGACTATTTAATTAAATTAACCCCAAAAAGATCATTTTATTATATACATAGGTTGCCACATATGATATGTCTGTTGCAATTTTTCCAACAGAACGTGCATATGTTGCCAGATATGTCACTTTAAGGATAGCTTAATCATGGAAATATGTCAAATTAGACAGTTTCAGTACTTTGAACCATAATTAAGCAATAAAAATATGCTATAACACTTGAGACAATGATTTACAAGGGTGTTGTTATATAACTATCATGTCAATTGTGACATGTAAGTCATATATTGTTGCAAGTCTAACATATATGTTGCAACTTGTGTAAGTTATATGTTCCAACATATGTCTATTCAGTTGTTATTTAAATAACATTTCTGTTGCCACATATGACTATAACCTTTTCCAATAATCAACTATTGAAACATATCACAATCTGTTGGAAACGCGAATGCAAATTATTGAAAACATTGCAGATACCCAGATGATGATGAATGATTTCAAAGAACTATTAATTTTACTTATCAAGACAATGGTGTGTCACCCTAATCACTTATGAGGTAATTTTAATTGATACAGAACGAAATCTGATTCACTGATTAAATCAGTTAAATTTGATTCAAGAAGAAGAAAAGAAGAAAGCTCAAGGACTAGCAGCCAAGACAAATAATGTACGAAAAGAAGAAGAAAAAGATAAAGAGAACGGGAAAAAGGTGAAGCAAGCAAGAAAGAAAGAACGGAGAAGAAAAGAAGAAGAAGAAGAAGAAAACAAGAGGCGGGGGGGGGGGGG
>NC_028647.1:25140055-25163186 GCF_001406875.1 Solanum pennellii | reverse complement strand
GGGGGGGGGGGGGGGGGGGGGAATGTTGTATTTCCCATTTTGGTACAGCTTGGTGGTAGCTTTCCCCCAATTTTGGTGAACCAAAATTATTTTTTTCGGTTTTGGTCATTTACCCTTTGACCCCTCATTTAATTCAATAGATAAAATTGTCAACTTATAAACTTGAGGGCAACTCCACAATCATTAATCATATAATTGTCACCTAGTTGAGACTTATGTCACTGTCTCTTTATTTTGACACCTTAATGTCACCTTTTTCTCAAAGTTCCTGGTTAAAATTTGGGTCATGGATGAATTAAAATTGGGAAAGATGGGTGGATTTTTGTAATTATGGGTAAAAATTAAATTAACTTTGGGTAGGCCTTTAATAGTATGACATGTGTCCCTCCGTCTATCCTAAGAGTATGTACGTTCTAGAATACTAATGGTAAGGATATACAAAACCTAAAAGTATGACGAAGGGTATTGGCATACCATTTATGATAGTTTGGGGGTACATTTATCCTTTTCCATTGAATAAAATGTGATATTTCTCAAATAAAGTGTAAGAAATTTGAATAGTTGATTTTCTTAAATAAGGAAAAGAGATAGCACTGGTGAAAAAAGAAACAAGAGAAAAGAGTAATTATGGGGTAAAACCTTGAAGAGGGGTAAGTGGGAAATGGGGGTATTTTTTTATTGGGAAAAAGGACAAATATACCCCTGAACTATTGTAAACGGTATGTAGATATCCTCCGTCATACTTTTGGGAAATTGATGCTCTTGTCATCCAAAAACTAGAGCACATATACCCTTTATACAAACGTACATACACATGTCATAATCATATCCACCAATTCAAAATTTACTAAATCGCAGGGACGGATAAGATTGTGACACATGTCCCTATTTCGTCTTTCGTTAGAGTGAAAGACATATATGCTCTAGTTTTTAATCGGCAAGGGAACAAATTTCCCAAAAGTATGACGGATGGTATATGCATATCAATTACAATAGTTAGAGATTATATTTTTCTTTTTTCCCATTTTTATTTACTTTTATTTGATAGGGAATAAAAAGGGGTTAACTGTGGGCTTACTTTGAGAAATAAAAGGAAAGAAAATTACTAATATTAGGATATAATTTATTTTCTAAAATATTTTACATATTGATATTTTTAATAATTATTTTAAAGTGTAATTTTTTTTAATAATTATGTGGGATAATGCACAAGTACCACCTCAACCTATGCTTGAAATCTCAGAGACACTCTTATACTATACTAAGTTCCTATTACCCTCCTGAACATATTTTATTAATAATTTTCTACCCCTTTTCGGCCCACGTGGTACAACTTTGTGGGCCAAACGCTGGTGTACTTTTTCTTTCAAGCTAGTGTTACGTAGGTCGAAAAGGGGTAGAAAATTACTTATAAAATAAGTTCAGGGGGATAATAGGATATATATATAGTATAAAAACGTCTCTGAGATTTCAAGCGTAGGTTGAGGGGGTATTTGTGTATTTTCCCTGATTATGTAGAAATTTTTTCAAAATGTCAATATTTTAACGTTTCAGACGGCTCATTAGTAGCACTTTCAATATTTAGGAAAAATGTCAAAATTCAAGTTGCTTATGTATCGTATTTATGTTCTTATTATTTATTTTTATTTAATGAATTACATAACAAATTTGAGGAATTTAGGAGAGAATTATTTTTAGAAAGAACAAATGCTTAAAAGTCTCATCAGTTATAATTTATCAAAATACACCAACTTTCATCTCTTTCTTCTTCTTTCACCATGTTTTAAAAAACACGTCTTTTACCATTGTTCTAAAAAGATATATAATATGCAATTTTCTAAATATTTTTAGTTCTTAAACACTTTCATTTACCAAAATAAATATCCAATTTTCACTAATTATTGTTATGAACATCACAAAATCAAAACATTCAATATCCAACTTCCACTAATTATTTTTATAAAACTTTATGATAATACATTATAGTTTATGTATAATTTATTTCAATTTACAAATTTGAACACACATAGTTTAATTGTTATTGGAAAAATGCATAAGTACCACCTTAACCTATGTCCGAAATCTCACAGACACACTTATACTATATTAAGGTCCTATTACTCCCCTAAACTTATTTTATAAACAATTTTCTACCCCTTTTCGACCTACGTGACAGTAGCTTGAAAAAAACACACTACGCCCACAAGATAGTACTACGTAGGTCGAAAAGGGGTAGAAAATTATTTTATAAATTAAGTTCAGGGGGATAATAGGACCTTAGTATAGTATAAGTGTGTCTCTGAGATTTCGGTCATAGGTTGAGGGGGTACTTGTGCATTATCCCTTTGTTATTTGGTATACTTTTCTCACAGTGTATTTATTTTATATTTCAAAATTTTGTATCTTTGCTTAAATGGTATTCATTCCAATATGTATATCATCTGTATTTTTATTCATTTTAGCTTTCATGTTGTATTTTTATAATGAAACTTGTATTTGTTTATTAGTTTGTATTCATTCCAATATGTATGTCAAATGCATATATAGCTATTTAAGAAACAAATTTGTATTCATTTATTTTTTTCATTGTGTAATTATTTATATCTTCGGAATCTTGTTTCCTTTCCTAAATTGTATTCATTCCAATATGTATATTATTTGTATTTTAATTTGTTCTAGTTTTTATATTTTATTTTGTATAATGATATATAAAATATAAAATAATATGATGCAAAAGTGGGAACGAAATATAAAATTGAAAAAGAATAAGACAATATTTGTTGCAATCATTCTTAAATAAAATACAAAACTAGTTGGCTTACCTTTGAGATGAATATGTATTAGGAACAAAAAGAGATTCATAAGTTATGCAACATGAGATTTTGAATGAATACAAATATTGATTGCATACATACTACTTTGAATACGATTTGAGAAAGGATACAAAAATTTGAAGAAAAAACTATAAAAACTAAATAAACTAATATAAATTTATTCTTCCTATAAATAAAATATATAACTAGATGATATACTTTTGCATAAATAGTGATTTGAATAAAAATTGAGAAGGCACACCAAATTCTAAAAATGAACTATATATGCTCTAGTTTTTTGTCGGCAGGGGCACCAATGCTCCAAAAGTATGGCATAGGGTATTTGCATACTATTTACGATAGTTTGAGAGTATATTTATCATTTCCCCCCTTTTTATTTACTTTTATTTGATAGGGAGTTAAAAAAAAAAAAAGGGGTCAAACATGGGTGTTACGACCCGAGGGTATACCCTAGAAGTTATGGTATCCTCGAATCGTCAAATGACATACTCAAACTCTCGGAGACCTTATACAATCCCTTAGACATCTTTCATTGCATAATCAAAATAGCGGAAAATTTAAAACTTTTTATAGCACCTCATATTCTAGAAAACATTTTTCATATATATATATATATATACTCCCTCCATTTCAAAAAGAATGGCCTAGTTTGACTTGGAACGGAGTTTAAGAAAACAAAGAAGACTTTTTAATCTTGTGGTTATAAATTAGAGTTATGTCAAATGTACCAAAATGCCCTTAAATCTTGTGGTCTTAAACATGCCACGTGGAAAGTTAAAGTTAAAATGTTGCCAAAAAAGGAAAAAAGTCTATCTTAAGACACAACTATATAGAATAGAATAGGGACACGACCCTTAACAACATAAAATACAAATCTAAGCTATTACATCAACTTAAGGAGAAATCTTGACATAGGCAACCCTTGTATCATAAGGGTCCCTTTACTTAAACTTAGGAGATCTATCCAATCTCTTTACTTAGGAGACATCCTCTAGCCATCACCACCTACACTTTGTGTAAAAAGATGAAGTAGAATGATATTAGTACAAGAATGCACTAAGAATGGAAACCATGAAAAAACATACATTCAAAGAGGGAATTTCATTTGAAATCGTGCAACATGTCTTTTTATTAAACTTCATGAACATAGGTACATATAAACTCAATATAGTTCACATACTTCATATAGACACGGATACTACTCATAATAGCACATAAAGTCATTTATCATACTTTGAGGCATATTCAATACATACAATACATTACTTCTCTTTTATCCTACTTCTTCCCTTAAGTGTACTTAGTACACTGTATCACCTTGAGGTCACCTTACAATAGTCCTTCATAGATATGCGTCATAAACATAACCACATGTATTTACAAGTCTTAGGCACATTATAAACATAAGCCTCACATAAGCACCACCATCTAAGACAGCCCCTAAGTCACACTAGTGCAATGTACAAGTAGCATCCCATAATACTACTCATACCAAGTGTTCCTAAAAGTCACCCTAGACTAGTCATATCATACTCAACAAGTCATAACTCTTTGATTCATAACTAGACTTAAGGCCACATATTTCATATCATCATATAAGGACTCTTTCCTTTACTACAACCTTAGTAATAACACATTTATTTCATATCATAGGCAAACCACCCTCATAACCCCTTCACAAGCTTACTTGTGCAATGTACACATGGAGTTCCATACCCCCACATATACTAATAAAACTCATTTAGAAGTCATAAGTATAATTCACATGCATAGTCATAATTCATGTCTCAATATAATAAGGTCACTTAAAATGCATACGTACAAGTCATACATAACATAAGCCTTTACCTCATAAGAGTCTCCAATCCTATCCTTTCTTGAAGTCATCTAGTGCAATGCATAGGTAGGCTCCACAGTCCTCCCTATACTAAGTACACTTCTCAAGGAATTTAATTAGAATTCATATTCTTATCTTAGTTCATTTCTTAACCTTCGGGAGACATACCATAACCGACATAGGCCATGTGAGCTACACGGAATCTAGTGTTCTACTCCCACACTAAAAAAGAGTGTACTACTCATCCAAGGTAGGAGCTTCTTAAAAATAGCTATTCTAGTGGATCCACTAAGCTAAAACCTATGGGGGCATGTAGTTATGTAACAAGGAGATTTCTTCTAGAAACCTTGACTTGCTTAAATGGAGGTTTCCATCTCATGAGACAACATCTAGGTTGGAACCTGGACTTACTAACGTGAAGGTTCTCTTTGTGGGAATACAGACTTACTAACATAAAGCTCCCACTCTCATTTGTCATATTCACTTGGTGCTAAGCTTAAACTCCCTTTTTAAACATCATTAAGCTTTTAGATAACATTAGTTCATAAAGATTAGGTTAGGGACTTACTCCCTCATACATCATATATCTCAAACGTATCTAGGATGGGAATGTCCTTGCATCATTGACCCTACATTATGTGAGAATGTCCTTTCACATAATCATATCATATTCATACTATAGTCTAGTTTAGAGTACAATTGAATAATACCTTTCAAGAGACTCACTTCTTCATTAGACTACCATTAACATACTTCATTCATACATGTATGTGAGTGTGTGTGTATATATGTGAGATCTACCTTCACATAAACACCTTTAGACACATATGTTCATAACTTCATCAATAATATACTTTTCATGCATATGAATAGGTAATGATGCATAGGATAACTATTCTTTCCTTAGTCATTATGAATCTATCCTACTCATAGATATGCATGAAGTTTGTGTACATCGGTCAACATGATTACATAATGGCTATCACATAGCATTGAGGAAGCTACCCTTTAAAGATCACAACACATGTACAACATTCTTCAAGTCTTGATTCAAACACATCTAGAGTATTAAATACTATTGACTACAGACTCTCACATTACATTATAGGAGGCAAGTACATATTCAACAATGGAATAGAACACTCCTAACATACTTTGATTACACATTCATATAGGGTTCATATAGATAAGGGTCATGCTACAAGTATTTCTTCATTATTATCCATATAGACCACATCTAAACCTAATATGATCATCAAACATATACATATAACATCATCCCCACTCCTAGATCATACAACTAGTGTGGAAGTCTATACATACAACTTCACATAACATGAATTGGAACATGATATTAGAGTCAAGACTAAATCCTTCAACTTTCTAAACACGAAATCATCATATCAATTCATCTCATATAAATGCCTTCAAAGGCATGATAATATCACATAACATGTACAAGAATGTAAACACCGCTAATATAAGTCTACTATAGCAATCAACACAATTCAATATACATTATAAGCTAATTAGAGTAAATTGGTCAACTTACAGAATCTGCAAGCTAATGATCATATTTGATCATTCCTCCTCAATTCACAATTAATTGATATAGATAGTAATAGAAATGAGTAATTCAATACAATCTAATCACAATTATATAAACATGAAATCAAGATCACAAGACCCTCATTATAGGCCAATTTAAGAAATTAGGAGGATCATGGATTCTTACTAAAATTGAATTGGAATTCATAATTAAAAAAGAAATTAAACATTAATCCATCAGTAGAATGACTTTGAAATCAGTTTGACAATGAAACCATGGCTAGATCGAAAAATTGGAATTTTTGTCTTTGAATAACTTTTGAAAATCATTGATTAAACTCCTGAGATGGAAGATTAAATATGGATCAACGATTATCATACCTTATTGACTGAAGACACATGAAATATTGGAGAAGAAACCATAGAAATCCGGCCCCTAGCTTAAACCTGAGCTTTGATCTCCAATGGAGGTTTTGGGGTTTTGGGAGAGAAGAAGATTTTGGGATTTCTGATTTTCTTGTTAGGTGTTGGGTTTTTGACTTGGGAAAGGGGTTAAATAGGTCTTTAAAACAGTTTATAACCGCCTCCCAACTTACCCAAAGTACCTCCATACTTATTTGGACTTTAAGAGACGTCAAACTTAACTTTAGTTTTTGAAATTATAGTTGGGGACCCTAGTCCATGACACGGACATGTTTCATGGAAGAGTAAAAGTTTGCTGCCTTGGGAAGTTTGTTGGATAAAGGTTCGGTACTCCTCAAGGACCCCTAGGGCAGTCCTTGGGGAGTCGTGCCTGACATTTCAACCCAAAATGCATTTATTCAGATATTAGGGTCATCCCCACTGACTTTAGACTCCAAACAACACATAAAACATGCAAAGACACACTAGAACACACTAGCACGTCTAAAGGCTATTTTTCATATGTCTTGGACGTTTGACTTCCAAACCACTTCAAATCAACTATACATGTTGTAAAACAATTTATTAACATGTTATTAACCTTTTTAGACACATGTGAGGCTCTAGATGTCTTAGTTCATTTTGAGGGTGTAACAATACTCCCCCACTTGGAAAACATTCATCCTCGAATGACACTTGAAAGATTTCAAACAATAATAAGGACTCAATGACTCCTATAGCAGCTCACAACACTTCAACATGCTATCACATAATAGTCAATGCACTAAATTTACAAGGAAGACTAACTTCATACAATCATGCAACTAAAGCAACATAACCAAACATGGATTACTCTAAAAAATTTCTTTTCATGCTTACATACTTCTTCATATTCATTGCCATTTGGAGTTTCATCATAAGGTTAGACATACGATGGATTTCAATTGCACACATAGGCATAATCCACACTTTAAATCATGATAAAATTTGAACAATTCATTTAGTTGCACAAGAATCATGAATAATGTTGATCAACTACATCTTATAGTCTAGACATAATACCATCAAGGTCATTTATCACATCACCATGCTTAACTTTGCTTAAGGAGGAACTACCTTCTCCTAGTCGAAACATATACACATGACATTATAGAGTTCAGATTAAAGCAATGTATAAAGGTTAATTCATATTAAGGAGGATTTCTATACTCCAAACCACATTATGATTATACTTCCTTCCTTATGAAATCAACATGGTAGGTCACACCAAGCACATCACAACGCTAGGAAGTATATTTACATCTTTCTTTTTCTAGCACATCATTAGATTTCATAAGCATGCGTCATTTAGGGAAATTATCACAATTTATAGGCACATCAAAAGACAAAGGATAGACAACCCATCACTCCTCAAGTGTGAGCCTATAGTAACACTCTTCAAGTCTCAAAAGTCAAACATTTTTCAAAGAGACTCATCTTTTCTTATTTGAAGGGGGCTCAATTTATCATAGTGAGGCCAAAACACCACACAATATGAGTGACATCAAGCATGCTCATTAAGCTATCTCATGAAATCAAATTGCACATTAATCATATAAAGATGCACAACAACATGAGAAACATGAAATTTATAAAAATCCCTTTTTCATGCAATAATGACCTTTAATAATATGCATAACATAGCGTCATTTAAGACATGCATAACATATGAAGAACATAAAACTTATCCTTTTGTGCAAGACTCCTATTATGAACAAGCTACTTAGGAACTCTTGGGTTTCAAGCTTGAGTAAGAATAGAAGGAAAATATAGGGATATCTACTACCTTACTACTCAAATCATTCTCCCCCACTTAGGATAAACACATTTAAGAGAAACTCATCTCAACTTTAGGGGAATTTTAGCTTACCAACCTTATTGGCTAAGAATTTCATCCCTCTCTTGGGATCTAAGCTTATGAACACCCTTCTTACCATCACTACAAAGTGATTTTCAACCTAGACAAGTTCAAGGGAACTCAAAACATATAGACATCAAGGGCACAAAAATCTTACCATCTATGCACATTATCCCCCACTTGGGGTAAGCGAAATCACCATCATGCCCTTAAACAGCAAGGGCAAGGCAAGTCAAGACAAAACTACAAGGTTCATCACTTCTGGTGGAACTTTCCAACCAACCATGCCTAGATACCATCTAAGCACTTCCTCAATTTACCATATTTATATTCAAGCGTAAAAGACAACTAACCACTTCCAAGTAGGTCAACCTCAATTCTCTCCTTCTCTTCAAGAGCTAAGGGGTACATACCATATATCCCACATCCCCTTAAGTCACCTTAGGGTAATCATACTTCCAACTTATGGAATAAAACTCTTTTTCCCCTTTTTACCACTCTTAGAATAGGTTCACAGAGAGAATCATTAACTAGTCATAAGGGTCCTCCCATTAACTAGCATACTTCACAATCACCTAACAAGGCTCAACACACTATATCCCCTTCTTAGGAGCAAGCCAATACAAAAGGTTCAAATCCACACAAGGACAACTATGAAGCATTTCACCTATACAAAGGCCACATTCATCTTTCTCACTATTTACCACATTCTCCAAGACTTTTCAAGCCTATATCATGACCTCGTGATACCATCCTACATAATCATAAGACAATCTATCATTCCAAGGGGAACTCCATTCAATCATAATAACTACTAACAAGCTATAGCATATCATATCATAACTTCTCAACATAGCATCTCATTCCTCATAAGCCACCTATATCCATAAATGGCAATCAACATATACTAAATTCACCTTCACAAATACTCACAAAACCATAAGACCAAGGTAAGCATCAAAACTCACCTTTTTCTGCCTCAAGCATTGAGACATCATCTCAATCCAAGAAATCACATCTAAAAGACCACCGGACAATAAAACATAAGAGAGAGATCATATAGAGTTAATTTCTATGGCACAACATGAGAATAGTGAAGAAGGGAAACTCTATCGTCCTATAGCCTCTCACTCATGGATGTGTCGCGACTCAAAGATCAGATAATCATATGAACCATCTACCAGAGTCAAGACATGAGTTATAGTCAATTTAGTCTTCAGTTCTGAGAAACTTTTATCACACTCATATGACCACTGAAATTTGACCTTTTTCTACGTCAACTTGGTCAATGGGGAAGCTATGAATGAAAATCCTTCCACAAATCTCTTATAATAACTTACCAAACCCAATAAACTTCTTAGATCTGTTGGAGTGGTGGGTCTGGGCCATTGCTCAATACTTGTATTTTATGAGAATCCACTCGGATCCCTTCGTTGGATACCACATGACCATGGAAAGTAACATACTGTAACCAAAATTCACATTTGATTAACTTAGCGGATAACTGGAGATCTTTAAGAGTTTGTAGAGTAACTCTTAGATGAGTCGCATGCTCCTCCTCACTCCGAGAATAAATGAGGATATCATCAAGAAAGACAATAATGACGAACAAGTCCAAATATTGTTTGAACACCTTGTTCATTAGGTCCATGAAAGTTGCAGGAGAATTTATTAGTCTAGAAGACATAATTACAAATTCATAATGACCATACTGAGTTCTAAAGTCTGTCTTCCAAAGGTCACTATCTATGACTCTGAGCTGATGATAGAAGGATTTGAGACATATCTTAGAAAAGCTACTGTACATGCAGAAGTTGGTCAAAAAAGTCATCAATCTTGGGGTTGGGATACTTTTTATTGATTGTGACCTTGTTTAACTACTGATAGACAAAACACATTCTGAGAGAACCATCTTTCTTTTTCACGAACAACACAAGAACACCCCATGGAGAGATACTGGATCTTATGAGGCCCTTATCTAGAAGGTATTTTAAATACTTTTTCAATTCCTTTAGCTAAGATGGAGCTATTCTGTAAGCAGGAACTGAAATGGACTGGGTAATTGGAAGAAGATCTATTACAAAGTTAATTTTCCTTTACGGAGGAACTCTAGAAATATCTTTTGGAAATACTTCTGGAAACTCATTTACAACTAGTACTGACTCAAGAAATCATCTTTCTGGCCTTAAGGTAAGAGATCAATCGACCCGTAGGCACTGAGATACTTACAATCCATTCTAAGACTAGCTCATTTGGAAACTGAAACAAAATGATTCTACTTCTACAATCTACTGAGGAATAACAGAAATGTAACCAATCCATGCCTAAAATGATATCAAGATCTACTATTTCTAAATCTACAAGATCTACTGAGGTGACCTTCTAAGATAATGTGTTATAACTGAGTCACCAATTGCAGTAGAGATTGAGAAGGATTCCTAAAGATTTTCTGGACTAACTAAGAAGTTTACATCAAATAGTATATCCCCTAGATCTAACAATACATAAACATCTAAATGAAAGACTCATAACGCACAAGTGAGCACATTAGGATAATTTTCCTAGTCATAGCGATCCTGGAGAGAATACAACTTATTCTAGTGATGACCACCACCTGTACCAAACGAAGCACCGTGCTGAGTTGGGTGATCTATTGGTGCTGCTGAAGTTGTAGATTGAGACCTATTGTTGTTACCTCTTTGCCCTTCCTGGCAGAAGGGCAATCTTTCAACATATATCCAGATTGACCACACCCAAAACACCCTTCTTTGCTTGCAAGACACTCACTCGAATGGTTCATACCACACTTTGGACATATTGTGAAAGTCTTGTTACTTGAATTACCCCCCTCAGTATTAGAGCTTGATGTGCCACTTTTTTGATCCTGGGAAATGAAGCAATAACTAATAAAAAGTGATGAGGTTGTGGACCTCTAGTAAAATTGAGAGCAATTTACACCACCCAATTTCTACTGAGAGTATTAATAATTCCATGTTCTTGCCTTCTTGTTGTCCTTAGCTATTTCCCTAAGATTATCTCCCTTAACTTGTTGAGCATGAATTATAAGCATAGAGACATTCATATCCTCTAGCAACATAGTATTCATGCACTGTGTCTTCACCAAGTCGGATATCCCTAACAGAAACTTACTCATTTGTGCCCTTGGATCAGCAACCATATGTAGAGCATACATGTAGAGTTGAGTGAACTTGGGCACGTACTCTTGGACTGACATTGTACCATGTCTCAAATTCATAAACTCTTGAGATTTAGCCTTCCTCAACTCTCTTGGGAAGAACCTGTGTAGAATGCTCTAGTAAAATAGTCCCAAGCCACTTGAACTGCATCTACACGCCTGTTTTCTTTCCATTGAGTGAACCAAATGTGAGACACATCCTTAATATGGTTGGATACCAACTCTACCCTATCATTACTAGTCACTTTCATCACTCCAAAGATTTTGTTGACCTCATCAATGAAGTTTTGTAAGTCCTCACCAACCTGTGACCCTAAAAGCTCAGGTGGATTCATCCAAACAAAATCTCGAACCCTAGCTACAATTGATCCTCCATTACTGTTAGTAGGAACTGGACCTACTAATTGTTCTTGTCATCTATACTCTAAGACAAGAGATAAATAACATTTCAAAATTCCGTGTTAGTAATTTCATGGTTTGGGACTGGAGGAATTTCTTGAGCATTTCGTGTATTTGCATTTCGTGCATAAGCTTTATCAGGAGGCATGATCTGAAATGCATAACGACAGATTAGACACGATAAGTTGGATCATACCCATGCACTATAAGAATAAAAAATAAAGTGAAGTCTTTCTTAAAAAAATTTGTAGCCTCTTTCTTATAGATGTGGTGCACTTCACACCCAAGAAAGATATTCTACTTAGTGAAGCTTTCAGACATCCTAGGATACTTGAACCTAATGCTCTAATACAAAGTTCGTCATGTCCCAAGGCTACCCCCTTGACGTAACACAGGACGTAGGATCACGAGTGACCCCAAGCTAACTCTGTGTCTTGCATATCATAAACATACTATAAAATTACTGGATAAAACAAGTATTATGCGGAAGCTAAACCAAAAGATAACTGAAAGCTAGTCATACCCAAATAGTATAAAGTAATAAAACATACTAGAGGTCTAATGATACTAAACAATCACTCAAAACTAAAGATGAATCTTTTACTATGTATGAAAAGCCTCTAACTAAGTTGAGTTGTTGGGACATGCCCCTAAACAAACTCTAACAAAGTTGAAAACTAAAAGTAAAGACAAATATGAAAATCATGTCTATTGTCTTCGAAGTATGAGGACTCAACCTTGAAGCTGCTGAATGTAGACAGATAATCGATCTAAGCATGATCTGGATGCTGAGTACCTAAACCAACATCATGAAAGAATATAGCATAGAGTATGCGTCAGTACTTGGAATGTACTTACCATGCATGATATAGAATATAGCTAAACAAAATATATAAGATAAGCAAAACATAAATGAGCAATGACATAATCTGAATAGAATATAAATGCTGAAATATAACTGAAAGATGAGCTAAACTCAATGACCAAGTACTAATTATGAACAAAGCATATTTGAAACTAAATACTGAGGTATAAACTGAAAACCTGGTCAAATGAACTAGAGTCTGACTATGGGAGTTACAGTTAACCGACATAAAACCACATGAGCAAAACGTGGAGTCTGATGTCTACACCCCATCAAGAGGACACAATAAATCTTGTCAGGGGTATAAAGTCATGACTGACATGATCACTAAATCTGATTCCCAATAGAGAGGACTTATAATCCTATAGGGACACATAGTTCAGGACTACGAGGGTACGCCAAACCCTTGTCCAAGTAGGTACTAAGCCTACTCCCAACTGGAAATATATAAGACAAAACATAACTGAATTGTTCGATAGCTCAATGTTTTGACATGCAAATATGAGAATGCAACATTTCAGAACTGATAATGTAACATTCAAAACTGGAGCATATTCATAGATTAAGCTGACCGAACAAGTGTTATTCTTGAACTAGGAGAATCTACACAACTAATGTTCTGAGTTTCATGCAAGGAACTAAGAAAACATTTTAAGGAAACATAATAATTTGATTATGAATACTACAACAGCTAAATCACAACAATTTTCCAAGGTTTTAGAAATCCTAGGTCTAAACAAGAAAGATCTCTAGGGACCTAGTAGATGAAAGTAACACACTAGTGAAATTTCACATACTTGGCGACGAAATGTACATAGAAATTCTTCGATTTAGGGGCTGGAGTTGAAGAAAACCTTCGATTAGTTCTTGAGAGGGTTGTCGACTCTTTCTCCTATTTTTCGCTCTATGTTCTGGTGAATTTGGTGAAAAGTCACTAAAGTTTGACTAGAATATTAGGCTAAAACTAACCAAAACGACGTAGTTAATGGCAAAAATAATTGGGAAAAGTCCCAACTACCCCTTAGCAGAAAATTGACTCTTGACCTACGACCTTGACTAATGGACCGTGGTCCCACCTAGGGTCTGTAGGTCCCATCGTGCATCTAGATTTTATAGAAAATTTCTTGGAGGTATTGACATGACCATCCACAGACCAAACGTACGATCCGTGGTCCTATCCACAGGCCGTGGGTGGGCTCCATCGGTGGCACCCGCAACATCTAGAAAAGTATGTTATTTGATCATTCTCGAATCCGGGGTGTTAACTATACATGCATCTAGTGTGATATATTGAATATTTTGATTTTATAATCTAGCTTAGCCCGATTTGATCCCTTTAGAGTATATCAATTTCAATTAGTCCTATTAATTTCATATTTTTCATTAAATATACTTAATTTTCTTTCATTTCCCCACTCTTTTATCCCATTTTATTAAATAATTTGATAAACTTCAGGTTAATTATTCCTTATTTTTAGAATAATTGTCGTGGAATTATAATTCAAATAATTGTTGTTGTCTTGTATATGTCACTCTCTTTGATTTTCCACACCAAATATTTATGGATTTTAATTATAATTAAGGTGACACTACCACTACAAATCACTTCTTACTCACATTTTAAAAAACAATTCCACTAACAGTACGAAGAGACGATAAATGACTTTTGTACTTATCTCATTATGTGGATTATGTTCTTCACATCTATTGTGCATGTCTCTTTATTGGCTACGATTAATTATTTTGTGTTTATATAAATATCATGTTCATTCTCTTCACATAAATTGTGCAAGTCTCGTTTATTCATTTGCATGGGTTGCCCCTGAACTACTCCAATGTTGGGGAAGGAAGCCAATACTTGTTATCTGGTCTGTCCTTTTCCTAGTTGAAAACGCCGCTTGGTTCCCAAATATATAACGACAGTAGTAGACCTCTATATCACCTGATGTAGCATATCGTTCCTACAACAACTTAAACTTTTACTTTTTGATTGTATATTTATATGTCTTTGAAGTTTGTAATCCGCTTAGATTGCATATCATGCTTTGGAAATATAATATTTTCCAAGTGATTTTGTCAGATGCCGTGAACTTAATGTTGGAGACATGAAAGAGTGGATCTTACTTAAATTTAGAAATTATGTTTCAATGTGGAAACACTTTTATCAAAGAAATCAACTTGTCACTTTCCATAATATCGAAAAGGTCCTTTTGGTGTAGTAGGATTTTTTTCCATTCCGGTAATTTCATTATCTCTTTATTATTAAGGCCCAAGGTTTTTCATTGAGAAAAGGATAATGGACAAGGGAATAGTGTCTCTCAAGAAGATACGAATAAGTGGAGTGGAAGCAGAGTTGCAAGACTTAACAACCTTGATATAGAGAGGAGACAAGAGACAATGAAAGAGATTATCATATTCACCACTTCTAATGGTTACCATAGTGTCCCAATTAACACAAGAAGTCATAGGTTTAGAATTGATAGGATGTTTTAGGCCTATGTTTCTTCAATCTATAGAATACTTCTGCCATGATTCCTTGCTAAAGTAAATCGGGTTGTGGTCACCGAATTTACCTATACAACTTAAACCTCCTTTGATTAACATATGATATTAATTTCCACATGTATAAGCTTGTTTTTGTCTTAGGTACATCATCATTAATTTTTTGGTTATATTTATTTGAAAGTCATTTTTATTATTATAGTAATACATATGACTTTTCCTTATATTTCTAGGTTTGTTTATTAGATCTATTCATCCGTGGATATTAATTTTCACATGTATGGGCATGTTTCTGGCTAATGTACTTTTTTGTGGTTAGATTTCGGCATATGACTTTTCCTATATTTATAGGTTTGTTTATTAGGTCTATTTCTAATTTGAGCTAATGGAGTTCTAATCTATGATTTGAGTGCGCAAAGTTTCTATATCTCCACAATTTTCCTCATTCCCTAGTAGGATTTTATCACGTCTCAATGGACCATGTAATTGGACGAGAGCATCATATCATGAAGAACAGAACTACTAAGCACATCTTTGAAGATGAATGCATGTCCATTCATGTTGTTGATCAAAATCTCTACAATTATGTGATTCTTTGCAAATATTATGATCTTTTCCTTTTTATGTTGGGTGGTTTATATATAAATTGCTACCTGAAAAGTGATAAAAATATGATGAAGTAAATGAAGTTATGTAAAGACTTCACTGATTTCGAAGATATTTCTTTTAAAAGAGGGCAGTGCAAAAACAGTGTAGTTGGGGAGCACACTATTACAAGTGCTAAAGTTGGACCATTGAGTTTCATACTTTTTATTTTCATGATATTTTTATAGTAAATAATTGGCTAACCATTTATTATAGATCAAATTTGACTTGTCGTGATATTCTTGATTTAATATCTATGCAATGACTAATTTGACATTTTGTATAATGTGGATATACATTTTGTGCCTTTTCTATTATTTGTATTCAATTCTATTCTACCATGATTTCGTGTTAAGCTTTGAAATAATAAGATGCATTGACCAAAGTTCTCATTATTCAAGGGATTGATCAAGTTTAGACGAGTACAAAGTTATCCAGTAGCCTTCGAGACAAAGTACATACTTTCCACCTACTTTCTCAAAACTTTATACTTTGTAGTATTTTTTTTTTTTTGTGAAAATTTAATGAAATGGCCAATTGTTTGAACTGGAGCCTGTAGTATTCATTCTTATTTATAACTAAAACTAGTGTACTTGTTCGCGCTTTGCGCAATTAAAATAAAAGATTAAATATATTATGAAATAAATTAGTGTCATTACTTGACAATATTCTAATAATAAATAATACAATAAAAGAGAGGAAAACGAAGTTACAATCCTAATATGACCTATTCAAAGAAATTTATTTTAAAAATTATGCTACAAATTGTTGATAAAAAAGATGAAACATAAAAGTTGATACGAAAAACTCCAGTTTATTGATAATCAAATCATCATCGTTTCATATTAACTAATTTCAATCTTATAGCTTTCCTATTAGTTCAATCAGTGATGTACTCCATCATAAATTACTCGTACTGTCTCATGTTATTTGATTACTATACAAAAAATAGTTGTCACATATTTGTTGATCACCGTATTAAATCAAAAAAGCATTAATTGCTTTTTCCTCAATTATCTTTCATTTAATTCATTTTTAAAGTATTCACCCTTGTTGTAAATTTTCAAAAAAGTGGGAGAATTGATAAAACTATCCACTTATTTATGATTTCTTAATATATGCACATAAAAAGAAAAGTGATCACTTAATATGGGACGTAGAGAATAATGATTTTCTATTTGTATAAATCACTATATAATAAAAATAAATAAAGATATATGATTTCTTAATATATGTATGTAAAAAGAAAAGTGATCAACTAATATGAAACAAAGGAATTACATAATTTTTTTGTATAAATAACTATATAATAAATTAAATAAATAAATATATTCGTGCTAAATCATGATGAGAGTAAATGAATTATATTAAATCCAATCCACCTCCTCTCCATTATATTTTCTTCTCCATTTTATTAAAAGGTATACATTTCGATAAAAGACGTGTTCTATTTAATATTTTTAGATTAAGATTATATTACAATCATAACCACAATTTTTGAAGATCCATTAATATCATTGATGTAATCTTAAGTTTTATATTATTCAGAATATCAAAATTGTTGAGGATGAATTAATATGTTTATTTAGCCTTGTAAACAGTAATCTCTTGAAAAATATTTTGGCCTTAGAACGTTCCAAAATATTTTTCAATTGAATAAATATGTCTTTATGATTCACATACATTAAAGAAAAGGAGTAATTTCCCTAGATAGTCACTTATGTTTTGGAAATTACCTAGGAATATCACTTTTGTTTGTTTTAGGACTATAATATCACCCAACTTTGTCTATTTTTCTCAAAATATACTTCACACAAAGAAATACATTATTTCTCTTCTAATAGGGTGCCATGTCACATTTTTTAAAATATTATTAATATTTTTCTAATTATTTTAAAGAATAGGAGGAACATACATATCTTCTTGAAGAACAGGAGGAGCTCATATCACAGTTCTTGATGTAATTTTTTATACGGGGTATAATATGTGGGTTTGTCTATTTTTTTTAAAAAAATCTATCTATATATAATAGGAGAAGTAAAAAGTATCACATGTCAGCACCACAAATATTCAAGAATCTTAATTATTCAAAAAGCATTTTAAATATGCTCTAAAAATACAATTAAAAGAATAGAAATTTTAATATATCTATTTTAAATAGAAAATAAAAGTTCTTTTGTTAAAAAAAACTGTAACGGCAAAAAATGAATGATTTTGAAATGTCTCTAATTTCAATTTTAAAGGAAAAAATGAAATTGAACTATTTTTTAAAAAAATAAAAACAGTAATGGCTATTACAGGATAAAAAAATGAAAGATCTTTAAATGCTTCAAATTTCAATTTTTAAGGTTAAAAAAAGAAAATTGAAAATTGATTATATTATAAAAAAACTGTAATGTCTATTTATATTTATCACACTTTCAGTGATTTTAGAGAATACTCCAACAAAATGGAATGTAGAAGTATCTATCCAAATAGGAGAAGAAAAAGTTCACCAAAAAAAAATTATAATTATTATTTAAAAAATTAATTAAAAAACTTATATTAAAAAATAATAATTATCATTCAAAAATTAAAAAACTTATTTTTAAAAAATAGTTAAAACAGTCCATTACTAGTTAGTTGTAGAAATGGGATACTTTGTTTTTCATTCATTTTTAAAATTTATCTTCAAAAAATGGCCTAAAATACCCTCGAAGTATTGCAAATGGTACAAAATTATCCTCCATCCAACTATTGGCTCCAAAATACCCTTCTCATCCACCTATTTGCTCCAAAATACCCTTGTCATCCACCTTTGGGTTCAAAATTGATCACTTATTTAACGGGTTTAAAATTAAATTGTTTAAATATTTTAAAAATAATTGGCGCTCAACTATTGGTTATAATTTAATTTATTAATGTAATTTCTAAACCAACCCACTACCCATTCATTATTAACTAAACTCCACCCAATTAATAAACCAATTATAATATCAAAATCGCCATAAACACTACTAAACACGAAGAAATGATAGATTCCTGAAAATGACATCCAAAATTATTTGAGTCCGAATGGAACCCCAATTAAATTTAAGTTGAGTCGCTTATTTAGGAGGACACTTTCAATATGATTCTCTTTCAAGTTTGAATTCGAAATTTGTAATTAAAGGTAAAGAAGTAGTACATCCCGATAATTCATGCACTTTTTTTAAAATATAATTTTATAAATATTTATGATTTATTTTAAAACCTATAATATACTATCTTAGAAAAAAAGTTATCTATGAAGTAACATTACATAATTGAGATGAAAGAATAATTAAGATGAACATAGTCAGACTTTTAATTTTATCGGTAACTTTTATTTAGACACTTGAATGTATGATAATTTAATTTTATAGATATTTTCACCTCAAATTTTAAAAAACACTCATTGGCAGTAACTTTCCTGTTGTTGCATTAGTAATGTGACAGATTAATTAATTTTTTTGAGGGGTTTAATTAGTAATAAGTGGATAGTGGATTGATTTATAATTATACTAATAAGTTAAATTATAACAAATAGTTGAGTGCCACATATTTTAAAAAAATATATAAATAGTTTAAATTTTAAACCGTTAAATAAGTGATCAATTTTGAATCCAAAGGTGGATAACAAGGGTATTTTGGAGCCAATAGGTGGGTGGGAAGGGTATTTTGAAGCCAATAGGTGGATAAAGGGTAAATTTATACCATTTCCAATATTTTGAGGGTATTTTAGGCCCTTTTTCGATTTATATTTATATATCTAAAAAATAAAATATTTTCAAAAAACATAAATACAGAACAATATTTTATTTAAAAAATATACTGTAACCTAACATTTAATTAGGTTTAAAGCATATCTTTTTAATAATAAAAAAAAACAATGTGACATGTCATCCTAATAGGAGAGAGATAATGTATTTTTTGTGTTAAGTATTGTTTGAGGAATATATGTAAAATTGGGTGATATTGTAGTCATAAAACAAACATAAGTGATATTCCTAGGTAATATCCCAAACATGGGTGATAATAGAGAGGAGAACCAAATCCTCTTCACGCATATTTACTCGTTACTCAATATTTTAAAAAAGAAAGGTCAATTGTTAATATATTGAAAAAACCAATATAACGAAAAAAAAAAAAGGGAAGAGGTAGAACAAATTAAGGAGGTCACTGTTAATTTTTTTTTTGGTCAATAACTACACAAGGTTACAAAGGTATTAGAGGTGTGTGGATACAATTTTTTAAAATAATTGACATTATAATATCAACAATTTGGTTATCACTAATACAAAAATATTTACTAAAATGTATTTTGTAAAAAGGAAAAAATACTCTACGCATGAATTAACCTATGTTTCACAATAAAGTTAAAAGGTTATATTTATTCAGCTGCTAAAAATTATAAGCAAACATGAAAAGATGAGGTAAACTGAAAGAGACGATTGCTCCTTTAATCAGATGTCTAACCAAATCTTGAGTATGAAAAAACTCCTTAAGAAAAAAGTTGTTAAGGTAATAAAAGATATACCAGAACAGCCTAGAGATAGAACTGAACGTTGTGCTTATTGGATAAATTTTCATCCCTAATGGCTCCATAATCTGCGGTTGGAAGCTTGTTTGACGGTTTTCTTAAACCCATTTGAGCCTTCATGGGTTTTATGAATTCTCCGACGAGTTTACTATCTCTCCGGTGCCTTAAATATTAAATAATGAAGCATGGTTTTATAGGAAATTAATGTTTTGGCTGTTCCAATTACTACAACCTTAATTTTTGGAAACGCTTAAGGGCTATTAATTACAATTATGAACTGAAATTTAAAATGGTAAGGGCTATTAAATAAGAATTGGAATTTTAAACAGTATAGTCCTCCTTCTTAAAATTTAATCAATTAAAACTCATTAATTGCGATAGCCTTAAATTGAGATAATTAAACACTAATTAATTAAATTCATTTTAGTCTGAAAAAGGGAAAAAATATCTTCCAAAATAGATAAATAAGTTTGCTGATCTCTGGGGTATGCCACATGTACATTAACAATTTTGGGCGTAAAGGTAGAATAAGTGCATCACGTGCATCTGGTGCGCTGTACGTGCATTTTGTGCGTTGTACGTGCATTTTGTGCGATGTACGTGCATCTTGTGCGCTGCACGTGTGTCTCATACTTTATACANGGCGTAAAGGTAGAATAAGTGCATCACGTGCATCTGGTGCGCTGTACGTGCATTTTGTGCGTTGTACGTGCATTTTGTGCGATGTACGTGCATCTTGTGCGCTGCACGTGTGTCTCATACTTTATACATGCATCTCGTGTGTGGTACATGTATGTAATGTGTTGCACATGCATCCTGTGTGTAGCATTTTGAATATTTTGATTTTATAACCTAGCCTAGCCCGATTTGACCGCTTGAAAGTGTATCAATTTCAATTAATCTTCATAATTTATTTTTTTTATATTCAACATACTTATTTTTTCCTTCATTTCCCCCTCTCTTTTATTCCATTTTATTAAATTATTTGATAAAACTTCAAGTTTATTATTCTTAATTTTTTGATTAGTTATCGTGGAATTATAATTTCAATAATTGTTGTTGCCTTGTATGTCTCGCACTCTATTATATTTTTCAGAATAAACATTTATGATTTTTTATTACAATTGAGGTGGCACTACTACCACGAATGACTTTCTGGTCACATTTTTGAATAAATCCATTAAGAGTAACGAAGACACGATAAATAATTTTTGTGCTTATCTCATTATCCGACTCATGCTCTTCACATGAATTGGGCAAGTCTCATTCATTGTCCACGATAAATAATTTTGTGTTTACCTATATCCTGTTCATTCTCTTCAAATTAATTGTGCAAATCTCGTTCATTCCATTGCGAGGATTGACGGTGCACTAATCCAATGTTGGTGAAGGAAGTCAGTACTTATTATTTGGTTTGTCATTCTCCTAGTTGAAAGCGACTTTTGTAGCTTGGTTCCCGAATGATGTTGCGACAATAGTAGGCCTCTCAATCATCGAATATAGCATATTGTTCCTACAACAAGTTGAGCTTTACTATTTAATTATCTATTTATATGTTTTAGAAATTCATACTTTGCTTAGATTTCATATCATGCTTCTGAAATATAATATCTTGCAAGTGATTTTTGTCATATGTCGTGACCTTAATATAGGATACATGGAAGGCTGGACCTTACCTACATTTAGCAATTATGTTGCAACATAGAAACAATCTGACCAAAGATATCAACTTGCCAACTTCCCATAATATCAAATAGGTCTTTCGGTGTAGTAGCCTTTTTCATTCCAGTAATTCCATTATCTCTTCATTAGTAAAACTCTAAGGTTTTATTTGAGAAAAGGAGAATGCAGAAGGCAAAAGTGGATCTTGGGAGGATAAGTGCATTTTCTAAATCTTGTATGGACCTATCAGTGATATTCTTAATTTAACATCCATGCAATAACTAATTTGACATTTTTTATAATGTGGATGTGCATTATGTACGTTTTCTATTATATGTATTCTATCCTCCTCCATCATGATTTCATGTTAATATTTGAAATAATAAGGTGAATTAACAAAAGATCCCCTTATTCAAGGAATTGATCAAGTTATGACGAGTAAAAAGTTGTCGACTAGCCTTCAAGACGAAGTACTTACATTCTACCTACCTTCTAAAAACATTATAGTTTGTAGTAATTTTGTGTAAAATTCAAAGAAATGCCCAATTATTTGAATTGGAGTCTATTGTATTCACTCCTCTGTATAACTAGAATTACAAATATAAAATAAGTATGTTTGTACACCACTTTCAAGTGATGAGAAACGTCTTTCTTAGGATATGTAAAATATGTACAATAACTATTTTTGGAGTGAGGTAGAATAAGTGCATCTCGTGCGTTGTACATGCATCTCGCCCTAAAGTAAAAGAGAGAGAGAGAGAGAGAGAGAGAGAGAGAGAGAGAGAGAGAGAGAGAGAGAGAGAG
>NC_028647.1:25088350-25130055 GCF_001406875.1 Solanum pennellii | reverse complement strand
GATATGTGTACTCTTTTTCCTTCACTAGAATTTTTTCCCACAGGGTTTTTCCTAGTAAGGTTTAACGAGGCATATTATCTAAGGACATCCAAGGGGGAGTGTTATAAATCTATTGTGTTATGTGGATGATCCATTAGAGTTATCCAACAATTAATTGGATTCATGTATTAGTGTTTCCAATGTGATAAGATTCCAAGGTGATATGAACCTTGATGATAACTATGTATAATTTCAAGGTGACCTTTGACTATGATATTTCAACACTATAAATAGAGATATCATTCACCATTGTTTATACTTGAATATGAAGAAAATTCCTTTTCTTCTATCTACTTCTCTTGTCTTCTTCTCTTTATGATTGTATTCTTATGAGCTTGATTTTATAACATTCCGTTCATTTTTTGATTTAAAATATATTTTTATTCTGCTTTTTTATTTAAATATATCCTTTTATTTTTATTTTTGATTCATTTAGACCCTCAAAATTAAATAACCTTCACTTTTGTGACTTCCTTTTTAAAATATTTACTATGTTATTTTTTTATTGAATAAAATAATAATCTACCTTTACTAAATTTTTTTCATAATTTATTTAATACCTCTGCAAGACACCAAAAATTGTTTTAAAGAAAATCTAATAATTTTTGTATTTGTTGTAGCTTTTCTTAAAATGATTGCTTTTAGATAATTAATATTTTTATTTTATTTTTCTATTATACAGAAGAGTGAAGTGGTAGGATGACCAAGGGTAAAAATATAATTTCATTAACAAAAATGTACTAAGAAAGATAATAAATAATTCTAGAAACATCTTTCTATATATGAAGTGAATAATGATCAAGGGCAAATACATAATATTATGCTAACAAAAATATATCAAGAATGGTAACAAGAAAATCAAATAATTTTAGACATATTTAGTTATTATTATTACTATTAATTTATTTTGTTATACTTCACTTTTTTTTGTGAGTCATTGTAATATCTATTAATTACTCTATTTTATTGTTACTTTAATTTAACTCTTAATATTGTTTTGATTCATCATACTTATAAAATATACCTACTTTAATATAAAAATACATTATGAATTAATTAAATTCACCTTTATTTTGACTCTAATTAATATATACTTGAAAATAAATAAGTGTGATAAAATTAATAATATATGTTAGATTGAATTTCTATTATATAGAAGTGTGAAGTGGTAGGACGATCAAGGGTAAAAATGCAATTTCATTCTAACAAAAATGTATTAAGAAAGATAGTAAATAATTCAAGAAACATCTTTCATATATATGAAGTGAATAATGATCGGATAAAAATGTAATTTCACGCTAACAAAAATCTACCAAGAATGATAACAAGAAAATCAAATAGTTCTAGAAACATCTTTCGTTATTGTTATTACTGTTAATTTACATTGTTATTACTTCACTTTTTTTTGTGAGTCATTCTATTAACTATTCATTACTCTAGTTTACTATTACTTCAATTTAATTCTTAATATATTTTCTATTCATTATGCTTATCAGAAATGTCTATTTTAATATAAAAATACATTATGAATTAATTATTTTCACCTTTATTTTGACTCTAATTAATATATTTGAAAATAAATAAGTATGATAAAATTAATAACATATACTCAATTGAAATAAAGAAAAAGATGTTAAAAGTTATTTTTCAAATAAAATGAATAGTATGATATATTTGTATTTATGACGGCTACGAATAAAAATATAATTTCATTCTAACAAAAATCTATTAAGAAAAATAGCAAGAACAATGAATAGTTCTAGAAACAACTTTCTATAAATGAATCGAATGATGATCAAAGGTAAAAATATAACTTCACGCGAACAAAAATCTATCAAGAATGATAACAAGAAAACTAAATAGTTCTAGAAATAATTTTCGTTATTTTGATTACTATTAACTCATTTTGTTATTACTTCATTTTTTTTATGACTTATTGTGATATTTACTCATTACTCTATTTTACTATTATTTTAATTTAATTATTGATATTTTTTCTATTTATTAACTTACTACAAATGCAAGCTTTAATATAAAAATTCATTATTTAAAAAATATGGTTAATCACATTTAATTTTATTTTTGCTCTAATTAATATACCTAAAAATAAATAATTAAATGTAATAAATTAATAATATATTTTAGACTGAAATTAAATAATAAATAAAATTAGTTGTAATATTGAAAAAAAAATATTTTAAAAAATGTCAAAAAGTAACTTTACAAATAAAATAAATAGGATGGTATATTTGTATTTAAAATAAACTAAAATTTTTTACTAAATTATAAATGAGCAGTTCTTCTTTAAAATATGTAATCAAAATTTTACTTTTACTTGATTTCATACATATTAACCTGAAGAGTGAACTAACGTAAGTTTGATTTAAATTTAAAGTTGACGGATCAAAATTTGACATTTTTCTATTATATAAAAATATGAAGTTGAGGACAATCAAGGAATATGTGGTCATTTCATATATATTTCATTTTAAAATTCTATATATTCTATTTTTAAATTTGTCAAAGTATTTTTTCAAGTGGCTAAATTTTCTGCATAAGTTACATGATTATTCTAGAAACTATAAATTATAAGATTTTTCTAGAACTGATTCTATGACTCAAGTAAATAGACACTAACACATTCTTCATTTCATTCACTCCTCAATTCTCTTCCCTCCTAAGTAATACATGTTTCGGTATAGATTTCTTATTAGGAAGATCAATAATGCAGTTTTCTTTTCAACATTAAGAACTTCATTTTTAATTAATTCCCTAAATGATGGTCCTACTTTTGTAAAACAATTATAAGACAAAAGTAAAATTCACTATTTCTTATTGTGAAGACCTCAATTTTTAGACTTGTACCTATAACAAATTTCGAACAAAATTCAATTGATCCACATCTTTCAAACATTCTTATGAACGTGATGATGGACCAGTTAACATATGAAATCAAATATCAATGCCAATTGTAATTCTCAAAAGGTCTAATTCATAAGGAATGCATCCAATGAGCAAGCTCTTCGAGAATAAAATTTTTAAAAAATTCAGAGCTTGTTACGGTCTTTGCTTTTGTTCTATTTAGACTTTTAAATTTCATGGCGCTACTTTTGTTTTTGCATTGTAAAATTAATTTTAAAAGTATCTAATTTATTTGATTTCTCTTTTTATGTATAATTTCAAAACATATATGTCATTATCTAATTAATTGAGAAACATATATTTATTTATTACTATTATTTTATAATCAGCTAAAATAATTTTAGGCAAGTTATATAAATTATTATTTTAACTACCTTATGTTAAATTACTGCAGTATATATGACATTAACTTTTGTTAATATTTTTAAATGCTCATTATTTAAAATAAAACATTCATCCATCAGGTATATAAATTAGTTTTTTTTTAAAAAAAAAAGTCATTTCCTTACGATACTAAATTGTCCTCCTAATTTTAATGAATATAAAGGCAAAATGTAAGTCATAATTTGTTTTATCATTTTGTAAATAATGAGATGATTCATTCAGATTTTTATCAAGTAAGTCATTATTTTTGTTTGTTTAACACCTATAAAATAAATTTATAAGTGTACTCAAAATTAATCTACAATTTAATCAATGCAAAAAATTTTAATATATTGAAACTCATAATTTTAATTTTTTTTCTTGAATTTTTCAAATAAAATAGAAAAAGAATATCATTAAATTCATTATGTAATTCGAATATATATATTTGACATGATGTTAAAATAATTACGGAAACATCTGATATTTTATTATTATCACTTATCATGTTTGTTTGAAAATGTCAAAAATAATTTTTATATTTAAATTTTTGAGAAAGAATTAAATTTTTTATGTTTTTATTTAGATTGTAGAAACTATTTTTGGCCTTTCTTAACTTTGTGCCCTTCTCGATCCCTCTCTAAAGGAGTATAACTTGAAGTCTAGACTATTGGTTATAGTACTCATAAGTAGTTTTTTCTCACTGTTCCTTGATTTGATCAAATATGTTGTCTTGCTTTCTCTCTCTCACGCACATGTTCTCCATAGTAATGTATTAAATGTGGCAATGAATTTTTATTGGTTTAGCGCTTTCTATTTCAAAATGTTTAATCTCTTTTTTTCTTTTTGGAATAGGAAACAACTTTTTGAAAAGTACAAAGTAACAAAATATTCTTGATGCAAACTTCGAAGTACCGACACTGGTAGAAAAGTGATATGTTGTGTTAATCATATAGCATAGGATGGTGGATAGTGTAATGAACCAATGACGCATACGCTTGTTAGGATCGAATCCACACACACACACACACTTGATGAATGAAGAACACAAGAACTTTCGAGAGAGAGATGAGAGATCTATAGAGAGAAAGAGAGAAATCAATAGTTCGTGGTAACACCCCGTAGATAAACTTCCACGGCGGTGGGGTATATATTAATTATTCAGAGAATGTTCAGTTACAGAGAATAAATGGAGAATAAATAGTACGGCCTAAAATTTGGGTCGGGGCGCTGCACCGAACCCCCCCCCTTCGGATGGGGAGCTCCCGCACTCCATAACCCCTGGCAACCTCACCGCGGAGGTTGAACCGCGTGAACATTAATATATGACAGTACATCAAATATTAATCAAGCTCCACAACCTAACAATTCTCCCACTTGGAGACTGATTCAGTCATCCAAAAAATACATTCTCAAAAACAAAAACTCTTCATCATCAACATCTTTACCGCACCGCGACATCTGTAGCAACAACTACAGAAAACCAAACGAGGTTTTGCATAACCCCAGTTTCGCAACATCAACACATTTCGTCAACATGTTTGACGGGTTCTTTGCACCCTCTATCTTCTCCAAGCACATATCACCATCCTCCACTGCCCTGCGAGTAAAATGATACTGCCTTCTGATGTGTTTTGTCTTCGAATGATAGACTGAATTTTTCACCAACTGTATGGCACTCTGGCTATCTGAGTAAAGAATCTTCTCGCTCTTCTTCTTGCCCAATTCTTCCAGGTAATCTGCCAGTCATATCATCTCTTTCCCAGCTTCAGCTATTGCCACATACTCAGCTTCAGTCGATGAAAGAGAAACACACTTATGAAGCCTGGACATCCAACTCACTGCTGTTCCACCTATAGTGTAAATGTACCCGGATGTACTCTTGCTCGATTCCACATCCCCACCAAGATCAGCATCCACAAAACCCTATAGAGTCACCTTGCCTTTGTCAAAACAAAGTGAAGTATTTGATGTACCTCTCAGATATCTTAGAAGCCATTTCACAGCTTCCCAATGCTCTTTCCCCGGGTTCTCCATGTACCTGCTAACAACTCCCACTGCATGTGCTATATCAGGTCTAGTGAAGACCATAGCATACATCAAACTCCCAACTGCTGAAGCATATGAAACAAGTGTCATATGCTCACGCTCCTCGGCTGTCTTGGGTGGCTGCTCCTTCGAAAATTTAATGTGATTTGCCAATGGAGTAGTCCTGAGTTTAGCATCATTAACCCTGAATCTGCTCAACACCTTCTCAATGTACAATTCCTGAGATAGATTTAAAGTGTCAGCAGATCTATCCCGAGAAATATTCATCCCCAAAATTTGCTTCGCTGGACCCAAATTTTTCATCTCAAACGCTGCAGACAACCTTGTCTTCAGATTATTAATCTTCCTCATACTAGATCCTGCAATCAACATATCATCCACATACAAGAGTATAAAACATATGAATTAGTGTATTTCTTGAAGTAACAACACGGATCCTTTTCAGCTTTGCAGAATTCACTCTTGGTCATGAAGGAGTCGAACTTCTTGTACCACTGCCTTGGTGCTTGCTTTAGACTATACAAGCTCCTGGTGAGCTTTCACACCATGTGTTCCTTCCTGGAACCACAAATCCTTCTGGTTGTTGCATATACATCTCTTTGTCCAGTCCCATGTAAAAATGTTGTTTTTACATCCATTTGCTCTAGATGCAAATTCTCCGATGAAACAAAACTCAACAGAATTCAAATAGAGGTTAACTTTATAACAGGAGAAAATATTTCATCATAATCAATACCTTTCCTTTGTGAATATCCTTTAACCACTAAACAAGCCTTGAACCTTCTTTTGCTATCTGGTTCAGTCTTGATTCTGAACACCCACTTGTTCAGCAAAGCTCTTTTCCCTGCAGGTAACTCAGTCAACACCCATGTGTCGTTCTTCTCAAGTGACCTCATCTCATCATCAATGTCTTGCTCCCACTTGATTGAATCCTCGACCTGTAGGGCCTCACCAACAGACTCTGGTTCCCCCTCATCAGTCAACAATAGATAGTGTAATGAAGGTGAATACCTATCTAGTGCCCTGATGAATCTGGATGATCTCCTTAGCACCTCCTCAGGTGTAACTTGCTCCACTACAGATTCTTCAGTAGGATTTGGTTGAGTATTTTCTTCAACATCTCTGGGGTTACTCTTCTCCAACTCAACCTCAACTCCCACTTGCTTTGTAATCTCTAGAACCTTCTGCTCTCTGTCCTTGTACAGGAAAGACTCATCAAATGTCACGTCACAATGTCTTAGGATCTTTCTGTTCTTGTCATCCCAAAACCTGTAACCAAACAAATCAGAACCATAGCCTATGAAGTAACACTTCACAGCCTTGGCATCGAGCTTGTCTCTCTTTTCTGGATCAACATGAACATAAGCAGTGCAACTAAAAATCCTCAAGTGTGAGTACTTGAGTTCTTTTCCTGTCCACACCTCCTCTGGAATCTTGAACCCTAAAGAAACTGATGGTCCCCTGTTGATCAAGTATGCAGCTGTGCTCACAGCATCCGCCCAAAATATTTTGGGCAGCCCACAGTGTATCCTCATACTCCTTGCACGCTCATTCAATGTTCTGTTCATCCTCTTAGCAATTCTATTCTGCCTTGCCTTACCACGAACTATTCTCATCAATCTGATTCCCTCAGCTGCACAGAATTCCTTGAACTCTGATTTGTCATACTCTCCTCCATTATCAGACCTTAGGCATTTGATTTTCAAACCAGTCTGATTCTCAACTTCAGCTTTCCACGTCTTGAAAGTTGCAAACACGTCTGATTTTTGCTTCAAGAAGTAAACCCATACCTTCCTGCTGGAATCATCAATGAAGGTAACATAAAATCTGGATCCTCTAAGTGATGATACTGGAGATGGCCCCCAAACATCTGTATGAACCATTTCCAATCACACTTTCTTTGGCTCTCTAGGAGTCTTTGTGAAGCTTACTCTTTTCTGTTTGCCCATAACACAGCTCTCACAAAGACCCATATCAATAGTCTTCAGGCCCTCAAATGCCCCTTTTGCAACCAGCATCTTCATTCCTTTAGCACTCATGTGTCCAAACCCCCCCCTTCATACTCAAACCCCAGCCCCCCATAACCCCCCAGCAGCCTCACCGCGGAGGTTGAACCACGTGAACATTAATATATGACATTACCTCAAATATTAATCAGGCTCCACAACCTAACAACGCTTGGGTTTGATTATGCAAGTGTATTAAAAGAAGTAATAGGTAAGTGTGATATGTATGATTGTATGTAGAGGTGTAAAAAGAATATCAACGATCGACCGAACCAATCGAACAGAATCGTATCGAACCAATTCAATAAATAAATATTNATATATATTCTATTATTTTCAAATATAAATACAATTTAGGTCCTAGATTTCTTGTGGCAATTCAGATTAAACCCAAAAAAATGACATCATAATTTACGTTGTTGGGCCTGTGTATAGTACGGGCAATAATCAATTAGTATTATATATTTATATTTATATTTATATTATATAGAAGAGCCATGAGAAGGACGATCAATGACATTTTAGTAATTTTAACATCTTTTAAGGTTAAAATAGTAATTGTATAATTAATGGTCAAAATGATAATCTAGAAGAATCCATACATGTCTTAACTTTTGTTATGGGTCCATAAGGATTTTATTGTAATTTTGTTTAAATGAAGAGTTTCTATTACTTAATTAACTTCTTACAAACAATAATAAATGTGTTTTGACATATTTTAGAAAGAAAATTTTAAACTAATTAAAATAAAATATGTTTGAATAATTAATATTTTGTTCCTAGAAATACTTTAAAGGAATATTGCATAAACATATTTTTAATATTATGTTATATAATATGACCACTAAATTCGTATTTTGCTTATTAAAATAGTCTTTAAAATGTCGTATCAATAGTTTTTAAATAAGTTGAAGAAAATATCAAATTTCATGAATAAAAGAATGAACAATGTTTGACAAGAAATCAATAATTTGATAATGTATTCATCGAAATATTATAAAATATAAAATTTTTATTTTTATATTTTCCTAATTTCAAATATGATTAACTATTTAACAAAGAAAATTTGACAAGGTCAACGTTTAACATTCAAATCCTAATGATTATGGAAATTTAAAATAAAGAAAATGAGTACTTAAAAAACAAAGAACAACAACAAAAGAAAATGTCAATATAAAAAGAATTTGTTTAAAGAAGAAAAAACTAAAAAAATATATAAATTAGAAAAAAAAAACCTTAAAAAAATATATTGGTTATTTTGTGGGGGGTAAGCTATACAGTTTTCTTTACAGCATGATATTAAGTATAGTATAAAAAAAGAATTAATTAATGTAATTTTGAATATAACATTATGATAATTGTAATTGTATATAGAAATTAAGTTTCTTTCATGATTATTTTTGTTTTTGTGGAGGAAAAAAATATTTTTTTGATAAATACTTTCAATATTTAGAATATAACATCACGATAATTGTTATTATATATAGAAATATAGTTGCTTTCTTGATTGTTTTTATTGTTTGAAGTTAGAAATCAATTTTTTTAAGTATTTCTATTTATCGAAGGCTATAATAAAATGTATCACAAAATTCATCGACAAAGTCAAATACAAACACATTTTACCTAAGTTGAAGCAATAGAGATTTAAAAGACTTTCAATCGATCTTTATGAATTGATTGATTAAGGATTAGTATTTTATCAGATGCAAAGCTTATGGAGCAAATATCACAAAACAAAGATAATAACATTGTGAAAAATAGATACACTTGCTAATATATATGAAGACTGATGAATTTTTTCAAAGATGTCAAAATTTTTATATATTCCGTGAACATGAAATGTGTCAACTCTTAATCTAACACAATTCTTTATTTCCTTGCTTCAAAGAATTTTTTAGAATTAAACTTCCTCAATATAGGTTGTAAACAACACATTTATGTGGTGTGACCATTTGAAATAGATTTAAAAGTAATATATTGAAGTTGTTTACTAAAGAAAAAAATAGTATAAAAATACAGAAATTTCATATCTTTGGTGGCTAATTACATCATCCGAGAAGTTTTTTCAATTACAAAAATCTCAAATTTTTCATTCGTCTCGAATATATTCCTTGGTTGTCCAATACATTGCATATGACATATTACTTTGGGAGAGGGATGTATTCGAGAAGGAACAGATATGTATCCGAGAGGAAATAGATGTATCCAAGAGAAAATAGGGATGCACCCGAGAGAGAACTATAATATCTTAAGTTGTGAATTGATCTAATTTTTTCAACAAAATATGTGAAACTATATTGAACCCGTATTACGAGCCTTAAAATATCTAGTATTATTAAGAAAAATATTAGTAATGTCATCATGTTATATTATTCATAAATTATAAAGTGTCTACCTTCCCTTTTTTAAAAAAATGTAAATAAATGATAATTCAAACATTCTACTAATAATCTCTATAATAACTAATTTGAGAAAGTTCCGTAAAAATTATAATTAAAGATTAATTGAATTCGATTAAAACAAATAGATGCTCACAACCCGTTGAGATAAGAAAAGCAGAAGAAGAGACACAAATTTATAATGTGTTATGGATTAGATAATGTTATAATGATTCTGACATTAATTTGTTTATGAAATATTAATTATTTATTTCATGTTTAGAGTCTTTATTTAATTAATTAAATCTTAGTCATTTTTTTATATTTCAAGTGTCTTCCATTTAAGTAGGAATTTGAGGGAAAATGAAAAAAAAAAGAGAACTTAGATTAAAAATGAATTAAAAAAAATAAAAAGAAGCTACAACAAATAAAAAAAAACTAGTTGGTTTAAAAAAAAAAGAGAAAATTGAGGTCTTGAAAGGTATGTTGTTTTGTCTTGGATAAATTATGAGAAAAAAATCTAGTTGAGAAGAGCTATTACGAGAATGACACATTTATTGTTGTTTAAAATAGCCTTTTAAGAAACATGTTTTTAATGGAAAAACATCTTTTGTTTAGTTAAATAATTATAAAATCAAGCTCATAAAAATATAATCATAAAGAGAAGAAGTCAACATAAACAGCAAGAATAACAAATCCTAATGTTGTTTTCTTAATAAATATACAAGGACAAATGACATCATTTATATAACCTTGTTTTATCAAGTACTCACTGAGACGATTATACCACATGCGCCCTGATTGTTTTAAGCTATATAATGACTTTTGTAATCTGATTGAATACATTTTCCGAGATTTTGAACTATATGCTTCAGGCATTTTAAGTCCTTCCGGAACTTTCATATAAATTTCATTATCAAGTGAACCGTAAAGGTAAGTTGTAATCACATTCATTAGATGAATTTCAAGATTTTCATGTACAGCTAAACCGATGAGATATCGAAAAGTTATTGCATCCATAACAGATGAATATGGTTCTTCATAGTCGACACCGAGTCGTTGAGAGAATCCTTGTGCAACAAGGCGTGCCTTGTATCTTACAATCTCATTTCTCTCATTTCTTTTTCGTACAAAGACACATCTATAGTCAATTGTTTTAACATTTCTAGGCGTTTGGACTACTAGTCCAAAAACCTCACGCTTAGCAAGTGAATTTAATTCTGATTGAATTGCTTCTTGCCATTTTGGTCAATCACATCTTTGTCGACATTCTTCGACAGATAGAGGTGCAAGATCCTCATTTCCTTGCATAATGTTAAGTGCAACATCATATGCGAAAAAATTATCCACTATGATTTTTGATCGATCTAAACTTATCCCATCACCTGTAGAACTTATTCAGAGTTCTTCATTTACTTGAGTCTCAGGTTCACTGATCTCTTCAGGAATATCAGGATTAATCAGATCTTGAATTTCTTTGTGAAATTCTTTTGTAGTGTCATTTTTTGTACTTCTTTTTCTAGGATTTTTATCTTTTGAACTCAATGGTCTACCACGCTTCAGGTGTATTTGTGATTCAGAAGCTATGACACTTGTAGATGTTCCTTTTGGGACGTCGATTCGGATAGGCACATTTATTGCAGGAATATGTGACTTTGTTATCCTTTTTGAATCAATAAATGCGTCTGGCATTTGATTTTCTATGTTTTCCAAATGGATAATCTTTTGGACCTCTTGTTCACACATAGGGGAGCGTGGATCAAAATGAGATAATGATGAAATTTTCCATGCAATTTCACTTTTAAGTTTCTTTTTCTCTATCTCTAATTGCGGAAAATTTGTTTCATCAAATCGACAATCTGCAAATCTTGCAGTGAAAAAATCTCCCGTCAATGGCTCAAGGTAGCGGATTATGGAGGGTGAATCAAACCCAACATATATGTCTAACCTTCTTTGAGGGCCCATCTTGGTGCGCTGAGATGGTGCTACATGCACATATACAGCACATCCAAATATTCGAAGATGAGCAATATTTGATTCATGGCTAAATACCAATTGTGATGGAGAGTATTCATTATAATGAGTCGGTCTGAGATGAACAAGTGATACTGCATGTAAGATAGCATGACCCCAAACAGTAGTAGGCAACTCACTTTTCATAAGTAGAGGTCTTGCTATCAATTGTAAGAGCTTAATAAATGACTCAGCAATGCCATTTTGAGTATGAACATGAGCTACAGAATGCTCAACTTTTATCCCTACCGATACGCAATAAGCATCAAAAGCTTGGGATGTGAATTCGCCAGCATTATCAAGGCGAATTGTCTTAATGGGATAATCTGGAAATTACGCTCTTAATTTTATCATTTGTGCCAATAATTTTGCAAACGCCAGGTTGCGAGATGATAAGAGGCACACATGAGACAACCTTGAAGATGTGTATATAGGACCATAAAATATCTAAACGACCCACTAGATGGGTGAATAGTCCACAAATATCTCCATGTATTCGTTCTAAAAATTGAGGGGACTCAATGTTAACCTTCATTGGTGATGGCCTAGTAATCAATTTGCCTTGGCAACAAGCAGCACACGAAAAATCATCATTTGTAAGAATCTTCATGTTCTTTAATGGATGTCCATTTGGGTTTTCAATGATTCGTCTCATCATTATTGATCCAGGATGACCTATTCGGTCATGCCAAAGCACAAAAGTCTTTAAGTCAGTAAACTTCTAGTTTACGATAGAGTGTGCTTCAATTGTACTTATTTCTGCATAATACAGGCCAGAAGATAAAGTTGATAATTTCTCCAACACATATTTCTTGTCTGAGACAATATTGGTAATACCAAGGTATTCAACATTCATTTCATTTATTGTCTCAACATGATATCCATTTCGGTGAATATCTTTTAAACCTAACAGGTTTTTTGGGGATTGAAGAAAACAATGTAAATTCTGTGATAATTTTTGTCCCCTTAGGTAGAAATATAGTAGCTCTTCCGGAGCCGTCTATTAAATTTGAATTACCAGTAATTGTAGTAACATTTGCTTTTCTTCTAAGCAAGTAGGAGAAGTATTTCTCATCTTTGAATATGGCGTGCGTTGTTCCACTATCAACTACACAAATATCTTCATGATTGATCATTGAGGTATCCATATACTCTTCAAGATAAAAGATATAAACGAAATAAACATTATAATATTATTACTAAACAAAAATATTACACAACCTTTTAGTTATTTACAAGTCTAGAAAAACATATTCATACTAGTTCATACAAAACATCGAAAATGAAATATATTTACATTATCACAGACCCATCACCTATCAGGTGATCTATCTTTCCTTCGGAATTCTCAAAGAAATCCGCTACATCTAGATGCATGGGTTCAACAGTATCTTCCATGATAAAGTTGGCTTTTGCGTTATTTTTCACCTCCTTCAGGGAAGCTTGACATAGATCAACCAGGTGCCTTGGCGTATGACAGGTACGTGACCAATGTCCTTTTCCTTCACATCGATAACATTTGTTGTCTGAATTTTTCTTCTGCACTACGTCATGTTTTTCATTCTTCTTTTTACATTGCTGGTGTTGAAGGTTATTATTTAGTGCAAAACGATCACCATGATTGAAATTTCTTCCTCGACCACGACCACGGTCACGACTGGGGCCACGACCTTTTTCACACCTAGATTGGTAAAAATTTGCCGTATTTACTTCAAGAAATGACATAGAACCAGTAGGTCAACTTTCATAGTTTTTCATCAGTGAGTCATTATGTTGTTCAGCAACAAGGAGATGTGAAATTAATTTGGAAATTTTTTTAAATCTCATTTCTTGGTATTGCTGCTGGAGAAACATACTCGAGGCAGGGAAAGTGGAAAACGTTTTTTCCAGCATATCATGGTCAGTGATATTTTCTCCACATAATTTTAATTGTGAGATAATTTTAAACATGGAAGAGTTATACTCACTAATAATTTAAAATCTTGACGTCTCAAGTGGATCCAGTTATAACGTGCTTGTGGAAGGACGACCAACTTCAGGTAGTCATATCTATCTTTTAAATTGTTCCACAACACCAGAGGATCCTTAACAGTGAGATATTCCATTTTCAAACCCTCATCAAGGTGATGATGGAGAAATATAATCACCTTAGCACGGTTTTGATTCGATGCTTGATTATTTTCTTGGATGGTGTCTGCTAGATCTATCGCATCAAGATGAATTTCTGCATCAAGTACCCAGATAGATAGATTTTTCCTGATATGTCTAGAGCAAGAAATTCAAGTTTAGAGAGATTAGATATTATTTAAGAAAAGGAAATTCATACCTCCGAGGCTTTTAAAGTCTTTACTTGAACTGATAGAGACTCGTGCTGATAACGTGTTATAAAATCAAGCTCATAAGAATATAATCATAAAGAGAAGAAGACAAGAGAAGTAGATAGAAGAAGAGAAAGTTTCTTCTTATTCAAGTATATGTAAGTCTCATCTGTATATCATACAATAGTGAATGAACAACCCTATTTATAGAGTGAGAAATCACTCCAAAAGTCACCATATTAAGTATCATAATAAATAGATACATTCTTATCCAAAAAGGTTCATGAAACCTAGTAAATATGAATGGTTGTTCATGTACTAACTTTATGGACTATCCACTTATTCAATGGATTTATAACATAAAAGTGTTTTCCATAACCATAGTGTTTGAGTAATTATTTTTATTAAAATAAATATTTTTGAGAGTCAAAATATTAAAAATGACAAGTATTAATGCACTTTTAATATTAAGATTATTTTATATATCTCTATAAAATTATAATGAAATTTTTAATTATTAAATTAAAAGTGCATATTAAATTGTCAATCAATATTATATATAGATGAATAAAAAAGAATTAATTATTTGATGTAATATAACATGATGACTTAAATATAATTAAAATATCAACCAAAATAAATTTAAAACCCATTTGATAAATTGAATAACTACATAGAAATAAAAATAAACATCACGATAATAAATAAGATATAAGAGATTTATGTATATCATGGTGTGTTGGTCTTGAAATAAATAATTTTCTACTTCAATTTTTTTTTTTTTTTGTTAAAAGAAGAAACTTTTAGTTTCTTTCCAACAACATAAAAAATGTTATTGCTTTCATTTATAAGCAGTTTTATTAATTGGTCAAACGTTTCATTTTTTTCAAAATATGTATTTTACTCAAAATAAGTGGTTTTAAATTCATAACACAAATGTCAATGAGTCAAAAAAGGTGAATAGATGTGCATTTCTAGATCAAAAAGGAAAAAGTTATTTTAGACCAAACGAGAAATGAGAAGTATTTTTAGAATTTTTTCTATAGTTCAGGTGTAATTTTGCCTTTTTCTGTATATTTTATAGTAAAATTTTTAATTCATTTAAGTAACACAACTTAAAATTAATAAACATTAATAATATTTATAAAGGTTTTATTTTGCACATAATGAGATGATTTAACACAGTTCTATTAATATGCTTAAAAATAAATTTGTTGACAAATATTGAATCTGTACACCACACGAAGTTATCGTGACTAGTATTATATATATACATATTATATATTATATATAAGAAATAATTTCAAGTTGAAGACAACACATCTCTTTCGATGTTTTTGCTTCAGCAATGACTGTTAGTGAAAAACTTACAAGATAACAAAATTGCAAGATTACAATTGAAAATAAAATGAAGAAATTAATCTCTTCAGGCTGAGGCGCGGATATCTCGCTCTCTTTAAGGAGATTCAAGCCCACTGCAGCAAATGTTTTCACCGGTCCAACAGTAGTCCTCTTTGGCTTGTCCCCTCCAGGATACAACAGCCTTCACAAAGTATAACTCAACAACTCTGGACAAGAGTTGAGTCCAAAGCTTCACAAAAAAGAACACCTCCCTTCAACTAATAAGAACTCTCTTTTAGACTAACTCTTTCACTCTTTGTTTTCTCTTGTGTTTTGTGTATCTCTAAACCTAATGAAGACTACCACTATTTATACTACAAGAAGTCTTCCTAGCAATGAATAGGAAGATAATGGAGGTAGTAAATAGTGAAGATAATGGCCTTAGGAGTTTCATAGGTTACAATAGGAGTTACATGGGTTACAATGGTTACAAATGTTACAATGGGAGTTACATAGGTTACAAAGAGTAATGGAGGAATTAAGAATGAAATACATTGATGGATAACCAATGCTAATGGATGATGTAGAAGTCATCCATTCCAATGTTCATTCTTGTAACTCCAAAATAAAGCAATTTAATATGTTAAATATTAATATTAAAATGCTAATAACCTAACAATCCCCCACTCATTTTAATATTTAGATAAGAGAGTATATCAGCTGAAGGAAGACTACTATGCATAATGAAGGTGTGCTCTGCATTGAACCTCCACTTAGTGAAACAGTAACTTTTACTCCAGAGTCGTAGTGGTCTCAGACTTGAACTATGACTGCTTAAGGGAAATAAAATATCACTGCTCACACATAATAATCAAGGTGTTGACATGAGCTTTAACAGCCAGCACGTTATGGCCATGTGCTATCCCGGTTTCATGAGTGCATTTGAGAATAAGCCCCATTCTCATAGGAAGCGACCTACTTCCACACATCACATAGGTGAAATCTGTCGAGAGTGCTCCTGTAAGATTAACACTCCACCCATACGGGCTACAGATATTCATTAAGAGTTTTATCAACTCAACCTTCACAAACTACAGGATATAATGCACTCACATCATAGGGAGGGGAAAAAATAGTGCATTTTTCACAACAAGTCATCATATGATTAGTTTTTCCCTTTGAACCTGGTTATAGGATCTCTAGTCCCCAGGTTGAGTTTCCTCATATATGACTCAAGGATTTGTAGGCTTCAATCCCATCCCCCTCGATGTGCTCCAGACCTTTTCTCTTGTTAAGGCCTTCGTAAGAGGATCTGCAAGATTATCACAAGATTTGACATAATCAACATTAATGGTACCATTTGTCAAATACGATCTTACATTACTGTGTTTCCTCCTTATAGGTCTGGATTTACCGTTGTAATAACGGTTTTGAACTCTACCAATTGCAGCGGTGCTATCACAATGAATTAAAATAGGAGGAATTGGTTTTTCAAAATAAGGAATTTGAAACAATAAATCTCTTAACCAATTCGCTTCCTCACTAGCTGAAGCTAAAGCAATTAGTTCAGCCTCCATGGTAGAGTTAGCAATTATAGTTTGCTTTTTTGATCTCCAACAAACAGCACCACCACCTAAAGTAAAGACATAACCAGTGGTAGAACAGGAATCACCTGACAAAGTGTTCCAATCCGCATCACAAAAGCCTTCAAGTACAGCAGGATATTTTTTATAGCACAAACCACAATTTTTCGTTCCAATTAAATATCTCATAACTCTTGTTATAGCATGCCAATGTTCATTACCTGGCTTGCTTGTAAACCTGCCAAGTACTCCTACTGCATATGCAATATCAGGCCTAGTGCAATCAGTCACATATCTCAAACTTCCGATTATACTAGCATATTCCTTTTGATTTATTACATCATTTTCACTTTCAACAGGAAATAAGTGAACACTTGAATCAAAAGGAGTAGCAACATGCTTGCAATCATGAAAGTTATATTTTTTCAAAATTTTCTCAACATAATGTGACTGGTCAAGGAAAATCCCCTCACATGTTCTTGTTATTTTTATTCCAAGAATAAAATTTGCCTCACCAAGATCTTTCATATCAAAATGGCTTCTAAGAACATTTTTAGCTTCATCAATAACATTCATGTTAGAGCCAAAGATCAACAAATCATCAACATATAGGCAAATTATCACATGTGAATTATTCCAAGACTTATGATATATGCACTTATCACACTCATTTGTTTTAAAACCATTTTCAATCATGCAGGAATCAAACTTTTCATGCCATTGCTTTGGTGCCTGTTTCAAGCCATATAGGGATTTAGTAAGTTTACATACTTTGCTTTCTTGGCCTGCTTCAACAAAACACTCGGGTTGGTCCATATAAATTTCTTCATTTAGGTCTCCATTTAGAAAAGCAGTTTTTACATCCATTTGATGAATTTGCAAATCAAAAATTGCAGCCATAGCAACTAAAAGTCTAATGGATGTAATTCTTGTTACCGGAGAAAAAGTATCAAAAAATTCTAGGCCTTCTAGTTGTTTAAAACCTTTTGCAACTAGCCTAGCCTTGTATTTATCAATAGAACCATCCGGTTTCAACTTTTTCCTTAAGACCCATTTGCAACCAATTGTTTTACAACCCGGTGGTAAATCAACTAACTTCCAAGTTTTATTAGAAATTAGAGATTCCATTTCATCATTTACAGCCTCTTTCCAAAAAATAGAATCATGTGAAGATAATGCTTCTTTCAAAGTTAGAGGGTCATTTTCAACATTAAACACATAAAAATCAGGACCAAACTCTTTTTCTACTCTAGCTCTTTTACTTCTTCTTAACTCAAAATCAACAACTTCTTTATTTTTCAAAGTTGAAGTAGAAGAACTAGGTAGTGACAAAATATTTTGTTCAATCCTTTGACCCCCACTATTTTTAGTATCAAAAGGAAATTTATTTTCATGAAAAATAGCATCACCAGATTCTATTACAATATTATCTTCAAGATTAAAAAATCTATAGGCTGTACTATTTGAAGCATAACCAAGAAAAGCACAAGTAGTAACTTTCTTACCCAACTTTGTAATCTTGGGATCCATTAGCCTCACAAAGGCTAGACAACCCCAAACTCTTAGATATCCCAAACTTGGCTTGTAACCTTTCCACAATTCAAAAGGTGTCAATTTAGACTTTTTATGAGGCACACGATTCAACACATAACAAGCAGTTAAGATAGCTTCACCCCAAAAATTTAAAGGTGCATGTGACTCAATAAGCATGGCATTAGTCAATTCAACCAAAGTTCTATTTTTCCTTTCTGCTACTCCATTAGACGAAGGAGAGTAAGGAGGAGTAGTTTCATGAATTATTCCCAATGATCTAACAAAAGAATTAAACTCATTTGATTCATATTCACGGCCTCTATCACTTCTAATTCTTTTTATTTTTCTTCCAAACTGATTTTCAACCTCATTGAGATAAGTTTTGAAATTTTCAAAAGCATCACTTTTATTTTTCATCAAGTAAACATATGTAAACTTAGAAAAATCATCAATGAAAGTGATAAAATATCTATTACCTCCACGAGTTAGAATTCCACCAAGTTCACAAATATCAGTATGAACTAATTCTAACAAATTAGTTTTTCTTTCAACTTGAAAATGAGGCCTTTTAGTGATCTTGGCTTTACTACAAGCCTCACACTTTTCAAAATTCTTTTTAACCATTGGGATTAATCCTAAACTACTCATGATTCCAACATAACGATCATTAATATGACACAAACGAGCATGCCAAAAATTAGTAGAAGAAAGCATATAAACAGAAGTAGAAGTTTTATTCATTTCAACATTCAACTTAAACATCCCATCACATGCATACCCCTTCCCCACAAAAATACCTTTCTTCACTATTACATATTGATCAGATTCAATAATCTGTTTAAAGCCTGCTTTATTAAGAAGAAAACTAGACATCAAATTTTTTCTCATAGAAGGAGTATAAAGTACATCTTTCAATGTTAATATCCTTCCAGAAGTAAAACACAATTCAACATCTCCCTTTCCAAGCACTTGAGTAGTGTGAGCATCACCAAGCATGATGGTTTTGGGCTCCTCAAAATGAGTATATTTTTTAAACCAGTCTTTGTCATAACAGACATGACGGTTTGCACCAGAATCAGCCCACCATCCATCAACATTCTCAACCATGTTTATGTCGGTAATCACCGCCACAAAAGGTTCTTCGGTAACGTTTGCCTGAGGGTTAGGACCACGTTTCCGGAATCTGCAAAATCGAGCAATATGCCCACTCTTGCCACAAACAAAGCATGGTCCCTTTTCTTGAACTTGTTGATTTTGTGCTTGGTGATTTTCACCATTATTTTTCTTGGGAGGTCTACCATTATTTTTCTTGAATTTTTTCTTCTTAGGCTTTAAAGAAGTATTTTTGTGAGTTTCAGGAGTAGCATTATTCGAAGTAATTAAATTTACCTTCGATGTGATGTTGTTCTCTTCTGTTTGTAAAAGTGCATCTTGGCCTCTTGCTTCTTCTTCCATGCGGATTTTCATTATCAAGCTTTCAAGAGAGGTTTCCTTTTGTTTATGGCGCATAGTTTTTTGAAATTCCTTCCAAGAAGGTGGAAGTTTATCCACTATGCCACAAACAATAAGGTTATCTCCAATTTTAACCTCTTCGGACCTAAGCTCTCCAACAATCATGATGAAGTCTTGAGCTTGATCTACCACTGATTTGTTGTCCACCATTTGGAAACGAAAAAATCTACTAGCTGCATATTTTTTCGCTCCAGCCTCTTCGGTATCATACTTACTCTGCAATGCCTTCCAAATTTTCTTTGCACTAGAGTAAGTTCTATCATAATAATCATAAAAATTATCAGATAGACAATTAAGAAGATAATACCGACACTTATAGGAATCACCATCGTACTTTTCTACTTTCTCTAGATGAGAAATAGTTTCATCATCATTCATAGTGGTGATGTCTTCTTTATTTGGATTCTTCTCAGTTAATACATAAGAAACATTGAGAAGACTTAAGTAGAAAAGTACTTTACCCTTCCATCTCTTGAAATGGTTACCATTGAACCGAAATGGCTTGTTAAGATCTCCCATCTTGACATCCGCGGTTTTTTCAATTGTAGCCATCTTTGAATCTCCTTAAAATTGTTAGTGAAAAAACTTACAAGATAATAAAATTGCAAGATTACAATTGAAAATAAAATGAAGAAAGTAATCTCTTCAGGCTGAGGCGCGGATATCTCGCTCTCTTTAAGGAGATTCAAGCCCACTGCAGCAAATGTTTTCACCGGTCCAGCAGTAGTCCTCTTTGACTTGTCCCCTCCAGGATACAACAGCCTTCACAAAGTATAACTCAACAACTCTGGACAAGAGTTGAGTCCAAAGCTCCACAAAAAAGAACACCTCCCTTCAACTAATAAGAACTCTCTTTTAGACTAACTCTTTCACTCTTTGTTTTCTCTTGTGTTTTGTGTATCTTTAAAACCAAATGAAGACTACCACTATTTATACTACAAGAAGTCTTCCTAGCAATGAATAGGAAGATAATGGAGGTAGTAAATAGTGAAGATAATGGCCTTAGGAGTTTCATAGGTTACAATAGGAGTTACATAGGTTACAATGGTTACAAAGGTTACAATGGGAGTTACATAGGTTACAAAGAGTAATGGAGGAATTAAGAATGAAATACATTGATGGATAACCAATGCTAATGGATGATGTAGAAGTCATCCATTCCAATGTTCATTCTTGTAACTCCAAAATAAAGCAATTTAATATGTTAAATATTAATATTAAAATGCTAATAACCTAACAATGACATTTTTAAAAAATATTTAAATATAATTTTTTTATTCTACTTTAATTTAATTAGTGTACATTTTATTTGAACTTATGGACACGCTACTGTCTTTAGCTATATGCTTATTTTTTTGGATTACAGTAAAGTAAAAAATCAATGAGCGATAATGAAAATTCTCTTGACATTAAATTTGCACCAAAAAAAAGGAAGATGAGTTACTAGCACACAAATATAGTAGTATAATTTATTTTATGAAAAATAATCAAATATTCCTCAACTTCAGAAAAATGTTTTATAATATTTTCCATTCATCTTTTGATTTAAAATATTCTTCTATTCGTCTTTTTAATTTAAAAATACACTTTCATTTTCATTTGTGGCTCACTTTATCCTCAAAATTAACAACATTAACTTTTGTGACTTCCTTTTTAAAATATTTCCTATATCATTTTCTTATTGTATGAAATAGTAACCTAACTCTACCAAATTTTTTCCATAATTTATTAATACCTGTTTAAGACACCAAAAATTGTTTCAAAGAAAATCTAATAATTTTTATATTTGTTGTAACTTTTTCTAAAATGATTCCTTTAGCTAATTACTATATTATATAAATTTTTTTTAGTAATGTCATCATGTTATATTGTTCATAAAATTATAAAGGGTCTACCTTCCCTTTTTTTCAAAAAAAAATTAAATAAATGATAATTTAAACATTCTACGAGAACGTTCCGTACAAAATTACAATTAAGGATTAATTCAATTCATTTAAAAAATTAGATGCTCACGACCCGTTGAGATAAGAAAAGTAGAGAAAGTGACACAAATTTATAATGTATATTATAAATAAGATAGAATTATAATGATGCTGACATTAATTTGTTTATGAAATATTAATTATTCATTTCATGTTTGGAGCTTTTATTTAATTAATTAAATCTCAATCATTTTTTGAATATTTCACATTCTTTAATCTAAGTAAGAATTTGAGGAAAATTAAAAAAAAAAGAAGGGGGAATCAGATTCAAAATGAATAAAAAGAATTTTAAGAAAAAAGAAAAAGCTACTACAAGTACAAAAAGAATAGTTGATTTTAAAAAAAAAAAATTGAAGTCTCGGAAGGATATTGTTTTGTCTTGGATAAATAATAAGAAAAGATCTAGTTGAGATGAGATTTTTGTTTATCTACTAAGAAAATGACACATAATCAATGTTTTACATTGTTGTTTAAAATATTATTTGCAGAAAAATATTATTAAGAAAAAATATTCTTTTAGTTAATTTATTTCGAATAAGCATATTGTGTTTGACTAATTGTTTTTATTATAAAACAACTTTTGAGGGTTAAAATATGAAAAAATAATATGTATCAATGCACTTTTAATATTAAGATTAATTTATATATTTCTATAAAATTATAATGAAAATTTTAGTTATTAAATTAGAGGTACATATTAAATTGTCAATCAACATTATACATAAATGAATAAAAAATAAATTGAATATTTGATATAATATTATCATGGTGATTTATCAACCAAAATAAAATTTAAAACCATTCATAATTAAATCACTACATGCAAATAAGAAAAACACATCATAATAATAAATAAAATATAAGAGATACACGTATATTATGATAGGGATTTCTTGGTCTTAAAATAAATAATTTTCTATTCCTGTTTTTGATTTGTTTTTATTAAAAGCAAAATTTTTTAGTTTCTTTCCAAAAATAAGAAATTGCTTTTGCTTCCATTTATTAGAAATTTTATTAATTGGTCAAACACTTCTTTTTTCTTTTTTTTTTCAAAATAAGTAGTTGTAGTTTCGTCACACAAATGTCAATCAGTCAAAAAGGTGAATAGACGTGTATTTTTAGACCAAACAGATGAGTAGAAAGTTATTTTAGACTAAACAAGCGATGAAGAATATTTTTAAACCTAATCCAATAGTTTCAAACATATTTTTGGCCTTTTTTTTTTTGTATATTTTATAGTAGAAAATTAAATCATTTAAGCAACACCGCTTAAAATTAATAAATATTAATAATATTTATCAAGGTTTTTTTTTTCACATAATGAGATGATTAATATCATTTTTTTCATATGCTTAAAAATGAATTTTTAGACAAATATTGGATCTTACACAACAAGAAATCTATCTACCTATCTATCTAAATACACACACTATATATATATATATATATAATATTATGGACCGGCTTTGGCTATCTTAAGCTACATGCTTATTATTTTGACTTTCATTAGAAAAAAAATCAACGAGCGATGATGAAAATTATTTTAATCATGAACCTTTATGCACAAAAAATGAAATGATTTACTATCACATAAATATATATTACAATTATTTTAGAGTAAAATTTTAAAACCATTTCTTCAATACCAGCTAAAATTTATAAATATTAGTAATATTTACACTTAATGAGATGATTTCATGTCATTTAATCAGTACCATTTAAAAATTAAATTTTTGAATAAATATTGAGCCCCGTGCATGGCACAAGATTTTGTACTAAAAATTATAAATGGTGGATGTTGAGTAATTTTTTCTTAACAACCCTGTTGATATTTATTATATTTTCATCCTTTCAGTAATATACTAAAAACTAGTAAACAAAGGTCGGGCGTTGTCTGGACCCAACACGAATAAAAGTCGTATTATTGCTAAATAGAAAATAAAGGTAGCGATGAAATTAAGGATAGAAATGAAATAAATATTTTTAAATTTAAGTAAAAATAAACTTATTCGCTTATTTTATAATGTATAATCAAAATTAAAATTTTAAAATCATCTCAATCCAAATTTATGTGACAGAAGCAGTACAATTTTCTTTTGTCGTATGGATATTTTAAGATATAAATTATTTTAATTTATAGTATTTTTTATTTGAGTTTTTAATAACATGTGTTACTTTATGTGTTCAAGAGTTCAACCATTTTTTTATGTGTCTCCTAAATATTTTAAATTGATAATCTTTGTGATTTTTAGTAATTTTTAGATCATTTTTAAATAATATATGTTACTTTTTAGTCTCATTTTATGAGGAACACTAGAATTTGGAGAGACAACTAAATTTTTGTTAGCAAATAAAGATTGATATCTGAAGAATGTAGGATCGGATGTACTAATTGAAGTCGGTAATTGTACCAATTACTACTCTGTCACATTAATTCGATATTTTGAACAAAAAATCTAGATATTCAAAACCTACACAAAAAATGCTATGAATTGCAATTTTTTCATATCAATATGATAAAAAAATCACAAAAATTAAAAGTGAACAGAGGAAATATACGATAAAAGGACTAAATTAAAAATAAAAAAAATTAAAAAGTGACATTGACTGGGTTTGATCTTGGTACCTTTTGCATGAAATGTCATGCTGCAACCAGTTGGGCAAAGCAAGCAGGACAACCTTAAGCTGCTGTTGTAGCTTCTTATTACTCTTATATTAGAAAAGGCTTACTTCAACATGTCTGTTTCATTGCTTTCAAGGGCATTTTTGTCTTTTCAGTTCCAAATGTAATTACGTGTCTTTTTCCTGTGTCATGAATTTTGTCTTTTTCAGTTCCCGGTGAAAACGTGTCTTCCTCCTATGTTATATCACTGCTTAGAGTCAGTTCCTTCAGTCAACTTTTTTGGTAAGCCAAAAGTGAACTTTAGGTAAGTAGCCCCTTTCTCAAACTTTTCTATAATATAAGGTAAGCTTTTTGGAACCCTAGTTTTGGAGTTTTCCCTAACCAACCTATACCTTTTTGCTTTATTTAAAACTTCTCGAACTAGAAAGAGAAGCCCTTTTCAGCAGGCTTCCAGGTTCGCAACTATACTCGTCTCTTACTTTCCCAGCGGAAAGCCGCAGAAGGGGTGAACGAGCGCTGCGGTAACGAGCCGTAAGAAAGATGAGCAGAGCATTCCTTCCGCCGGCCTTTATAGGAGTGCTTCGGCGACCGATCGACCTAGCGCGTCAGCGTATGCAAAGGCTCTTTGAAGACTTTTTCAAAAGTTTTTAACGGAACCCTCGAGTTTGCTAAGAGATTTTGGACCAAGGACATGAAAATTTCTCATTTAGGGATTTTGTGTTCCCAGCTCCTCTCTGGCGTCTTGAAGTGAAGCGAAGGCATTATTGAAGGAAAGAAATAGCGGGTCGGTCTTTTTTGTTAAAGAGAATTGGCCGAGAGAGAGCGCCTATCTCTCATAAGAGAAGGAGAGCCACGAGATCGTGCCCAGCACTCTCCTACTTTCTCTTTGATAACGATGTTCTAATATTATCCTCCTAGAATCCAGAGCATTTCGTCGAAATACATCCTGTCTTTTCACCTTAGTAGTCCTATGCATAGTCAGTACTATAGCCCCAAACTCCGCCTCTTTATACTCTTAGGAGGCGAGAAACTCCCATTTCCTTCTCCTTCCTTACTCTTCCGATAAGAAGAAGAAGAAAAAAAAGTCTGATTCAGCCCTGCCGTAGGGGATTGACCAACTATGTTATTCCCGCAGCCAGTCAATTAGTTAACCATCGACATATTTTAGTTAATGGTCATATAGTAGATATACTGAGTTATCGCAGCTAAAAAAAGCCAGTCACTATCTGAATGGCAGGCGGAACGGAAGAGGCTGGCTGATTCGATCAAGTAGGGCTAACTCAATGGAATTCATATCCCTTTATCTTTCTTAGCCAGGAAGCTTTTTTACCCATTCCTTCTCATCCTTTGTCTGACGATCTCACTTGTCCTGGACAAGTACGTAGAGATCTTCGTGGGACCGTGGAGGGAGTCTCAAAGCTTTCTTGAAGAGGCAGGGCTGGTTCCTTTTCGGCGAAATTTCATTCTTTTTTATGTCCACATGTTTGCTTTAAAAAGGAAGTAAGGCCACCTCTGAAGTTTGAGAACCAGCCGGAACTTGGAGGTTGAGTGAAATCAGCAGCTAGCCTTTTCGGAATAGGCTTGCTGTGAAAGAAAGCACTGCTGAAGAGGGAATGCTTTTTTTCATCCTCACTACCTGGTTTATAGTAGAATCTGGAGAATATGAACTGGCAGAGACCTCTCCATACCAAGAAAGCGAATAACAATGGATCGAAGCCCTCCCTTTCCTTCCAATTAGTGAGCATCTCGAAAAAAGAGTTTAAAGCTAAGGCCACACTTTGAAATTGGTGGGATTTAGGATGGAATCGAATAGCGAATGCACTTACGGTTAATCTCTCCGAAGTCCTAGAGGTGCCCTCTCTCTGAAAGCCCTCTTGATGCGATGAACGCCCCTACCCCCGCACAGGTTGAAGTCTCTATCTACGATCAGATCCTTTCTGAACTCCCCTATAACCGCTTTCTGCTTTGTGGAGTCAACTCGTCTTCCGCGAAGCGGAACCCACGTATAAGAAGCACCACTTCTTTATTGTCTTGAAACTCCGCTCTGAACCCGAATTGTAGAACTCGGACATAGACCTATCTAAGTAAAGCTTCGTCTGTTATTTTTCCAGCCCCAGGGGAGTTCCCCAACGACAAAGGAACTTACGGGAGGGGAATATCATAAGAGAAGAGATAAGTTCATGTAGGTCGGATCCTAGCGTAGATAAATGCTATCCGACTTGAATGATCCCAAAAGAAAGGAGGAGAAGACGATCTGCGGCTGCAAGTGTGCATGAAATAACGCGTATATAAGAGTTGTTTGAATGGGTTGTGTCAGCTTTTTCCACAAGAAGAACAAAAGTCCTTGGACACGTAATGGATCTTGAAGTACTATTTTTGCATCCCGAGCTTCTGGGCCTTGAGAACCGACTTCGGATTTGCCACACTCTCGTCTTACTACTGTTTATATGAAAATATCTAAGGATGAGCTAGAGGACTGATACTATAAGGAGGACAAAGGCCTTCAAAGAGAAATGAAAGGATTTTTTGAGCATTTTTTCACTTATCCAAGGAATCCCTTTCTTGACCTTCGCCATGGATGATAGAATTCCTCCTGGAAGCGAAGGCAGGAGCAAAGCCTGCTCCCGAGACCCCTTCATAGAATTCCAACAATTTCTCCCGCGAGAGGTCAGGAAGGACAAATCAAAGAGAAGGCGGAAACGGGCACGTCGGTGGATCAGCCAGAACCAGAACCAGGACATGTGCCGCCTGCTAGGGGAAATTGAAGACTGAGAACATACGAGGTCGACACAAGTTCTTCATCATTAACATGCCAGACATGCTCGGCAAGCTCTCTTACCGACGTCCATGCTGGTGGCAACCTCATTACTCGGTGAAGTCTGATTTGAGCCCTGGTCAAACTGATCTCTCCGGCGGGCGGAGGATGGTCTCTGGACATGATAGATTTCTCATCTTAGGTTAATCAATTCAATGATCGGCACAACCAGGCATCTCAAACATTGATAAGGGAAGAATCACTCACATATTCTTTTGAATTATATGTATCCGCGGGATTAATTTGGAAAAACACTCTGTCTGTATCTTCTTCATTATACTCCACCATCTGTGCACTCTTCTTCAACATTCTCCAGGTAAGGCTCTTTCCTGTTTCAATTGTGTTTTTGTGTCTTCTTTATTTTCGTCGAGGTTGAACTTCCAAATTAAATGTGGTGTGTGTTATTTTCTTATTTAACCATTTGAGTTTGTTATTGATGTTCGATTATCCTTGATTTGTTGTGTTTCTCTCATGCAATAATTAATATGTTGTTTTTCCTTCGAAATTAACTTTATGGGTTTATTTATTTTAGTTGAGTTTTTCTTTGGGATGTTGGTGAGAAGAGTTTCTAAACAAAATATCAAGGGACCTTAGTTGGTTTTTTCTACCATTGATTTTCGATCCATCAGTGTCTGTTGCTTGAGGCATAAAAATTTTTGTGAACTTGGCTGAATTATGTGTCGCATTATTCTTAGTTGCTCCGTCTGAAACTTAATGTTTGCATACTTCCATAAACTTCCTTTTTTTCCTAATTTTATCCGATACTACAAGTTTTGCATCACGAATTAAAGATGTCACTAAAACTTGGTTTCTCTTGTGGGTTTCGCTTGGAGTTTAGGGATATGCAGTTCCTTATACTCGAATTAGATTGGGTGATTATGCTTTCCCTGTTTTATTTGGATTGTTAGGAAACGCCATTCATATTTGTATTGCGGTTTTCACATGCACTACTTAATTTGGTATTTTACCGTTAGAATTTACTTTATGGGTTTCTTTATTTTAGTTGGTTTTTCTTTAGTATTCTTTTGAACTTCCTCTGTTCATATATGATTTTTCATCGGAATCAATTTTTTGGGCTCTTGTGGATTTCGTTTGGAGTTTTGTGGGTTTAATTTAGAGTTTTATCATTGCTTGTAGCAATGAGATTGAAAAATCCCCCAAATAGATGATGATGGTGCTGCGCCAACTTATGCATATATGTTATCATGTTCTGTTGGTTTGATTTTAGTATCTCTTTTATCTTTTTTATGATATTTTCAACCAAACAAAAAAAGCAACATATGAATTTTAGTCACAAGGGATGACCTTGCAACTGAGAAACTGTTGAGACGAAATTGAGAATCGAGGCTGGATTCCCAACAGAGGAGTACCTGAAAACGTGTAGAAATTCCTTGCAATTGCCTAAAGCTTAGTGAACGGAGCTACCCGATATTTCTATTGCTAGGCCCCAACAGAGAAATAACTGAAAAAGTGCTGAAACTCCTTGCATCTACCTAAGCTTAGTGGGCGTTACTCGATATTTTTGTATTTTCCTGATGAACAATTGAGGTTTGGATAGCTAACCATCAGGAGATTCTTTGACTATTAAATAAAAATGAGTCTTTTCTCGACCAAAAGAATCTCTTTTTAGTTTTTAGCCATATAGCTCAGACTCTTTGAAAATGTTCACTAAAAAAAATTGGGAAGGTATATCATATAAAGCCTTCTTATATTGTGATTTAGTTAATTATATATAATGTATTATACCCGTGCACACTCCCGCACAAATATTCATACCCTGCCTCAGAAGAGATAGTTTCTTCCTATGGGTAGTTGCATGCATCTCCAGTGGCAATAGAAAAATATCTACCACAAAATAAGGTGAGTTGAACTTTACAGAAAATACTTTCATTTACTTTGGAAGTAGAGTACAATTCCAACATAAAAAGAGTCATGTAAAAGAAGTTGATGGTTGGCTAATGCATCATAGTTTTTTTTACTTTATTTGCAATTTTGTACTTCAAAGCTCTGATTTTATTTTAAATTTTATAAAGCTCTGAACTTTCTTATATTGAAATTTCAATGCAAGCACCTCGAGATGTACATCATTAAAAACAGTGTTAATCTTAATTACTTCTTTTTGTTCTTTTTATTCATATCGTTAATGTACATTCTCATCCTTACATTTGCTTTCTGATGATCCACTTTATTCAATACACATATATAGCATGTGTCGTGCCTTTTATTACTCGTACACTTCCTTAAAATCTACTTCACGTTAATTTCACCGCCATGGCTCTTGGAGTTCACTAGCGTCTCTTGTTGTCAACATGAGTTCTCTACTATATTTTCTCTGTTAACATTCACTTTGCTAGCTCTATTTTGGTTCTTCTATATTTACGGAGTTCATACTATTATACGCTTTGTGGATGCATGTTTCAAACTTATACTCTCTATTTTCTTTTACCCCAAAATCGAATTATTATACTGCTACAAACTATTTGTATTTTGTTCTAATATTTATTTAACTTAATATAAAAAGATTAACACAAAGTATGAAATTTAATTTGGGTATAGTAGAAATCCTATACAAGTTTTTAACTTTTAGTTATCAACTGTCCAATTTTTAACACAAATGAGCTCTAAGTTTGTAGATATGGTGAAAATATGTATATTTTGAAATAAAAATAAATGACTAGCCATCACTTAATGACTTAATAGGGACACAATTATGAAAGCTGCACAAATTCAGCAATTCTTCTTATTCTTCTTCCTTCTTAGTTGAAGTTCCTATATTGGTTTTTTAAATTGAAGAAGCACAATTCACATATTACAATTTTCACGTGTCTTATTTCTTTTAATAATAAAGGAAAAGCGACTATGGCTTACATAAGATAACGTGGCATAAAACGATAATAATTAATAACTTTAGAATCTGCTAGGAAAAATGCACTGAAGCAGGTAAGTACAATACCATTAAAGCTCAAAATAAAATCGAAAAATCCAAAAGTACCCCTAAGCTAGGAAGCAGGCATGTTGTCCAACAGTATATAGAAAAATACACCTTAAAATCTATTCAAAAAGGTTCTTTATATTCTTTTTTTAAAAGCTTTGTTATAACTCCTAATTCTTTGGTAACAGACCCCTTTGATAGTTTGATAGTTATCCCCTGTCTAGCTCAATTATTCGAATTTATAGCTATTGTGATTGGGAGTCGAAATGAATGGAATAAAATCAGAAATTACATGCAGTTTTCATACTTTGTACTTTGCTATTGCCATTTGCATTTTCCTTAATTTCATATAGTTTTTTCCTTGTGTTGTGAGTTAATTATGCAATAGTGAGTTCTGTATTAGTTTTGGAATGTAATTTGTTTTGTTTCAATTTTGGCTACCGTATATTAACTATTAGCCATCTCTGTTTCCTTCTAATGGGTTATGTTTTCTTTTCAAGAATCAAATATTGAGGAAACTGAGCAAGCATTGAAAGGAAAGGGTAAGGTGATTGCGGACAAAGAGAACATGATATTAGAAAAGTTATAGAAGATCAAGTCATTGTTAACTGCTCAAATTTTCAAGTTTGTATGCTATTTTAGTTTCATGAAAATGTCTTAATACTGTCGATGTAAGTCGTATCCTCTTTAGTCATATTGTTTTGTATGGATAAAGAGAACACTAGCTAGAGTCTGAAGAGCAAGTTGAAAAGGCTCGTGCACAAGCTGATCATCTTGAAAAGCAAGTTGAGAAAGTTAAAATGGAAGTTGAAAAGAAGATAAGGATAAAAAAAGACTTCAATGGCATAAGGTGAAACCCAGAAAAAGGTATTTGAGTTAAATTTGAAGGTTAACAAGGTGAACGTTTGATATGCGTTAATTTTTTTTATTATAAAATAATAAGTAGCTCATTTGCTTTCTTTTCTCTTTTCTTTGTAATTGTGTTATGTTACATTAGTTATTTTAGACGATAGAATTTCTCTACAACATATTCCACAATAATTACTAAATATTTCACTTTGAACCTAAATTTATTTTCCATCTTTTTCTGCAGGTACTTATTTTCAAGCTCTGTTGACAAGATGCAGCACTACGTAAATAGTGCAGGATGTAATAACATGGCGACAAACAACATATTGTACATTTAACCCTCAAACAATTCCTAACCATGTATAATTATGTTTTTGTATGTATATATTCTGCTTAAAAAAATCTTTCAACGTTGGGTCCGTGCTTGCACGGGCTATCCCTGCCTAGTTATATATAGGAATATAAAGATCCTTAATAATATGATTGAACTTTGTGCCCTTCATAAAAGACTTTGACTTAGACAAATCATCTTTTCATCATTTTATTTTGATTATTATACCATTATTTTAATTGTACTAAATTTTGACTATAATAAATACAATAGTAATTGAAATGAGAAGATTTTCTAACTATAATTAAATTCCTACATGAAAATGTTTTTACCAACTAAAATAGATTTGATTAAAAAAATATATTTAGTAAAAAAACTTTCAAATAATACTACAAAAAAATATTAAAAGGGTTTAAAAAAGAAAAAAAAATAGGCAAAAGAGGACCTGAAAAATAGGCGAAAATTGTTTTTAAAGGTCCAAATAATTATTCATTTGTTATAAACATATTTGTTTTATAGTGAATGTCTATTATGTGGAGTCCCTTTAGGATATGGTTATGAATCCTACTTGAGGACCAAATTAGGTTTTCCCTATAAATATACATATTTTCCTTCATTGTAAAAAAGATCTGTGAATTTCTAAATATCCTTCAAGAGGAATAAGAAGTCTACTCTCTTTTCCCTACTTTCTTCACATTGTTTTATATTATTTCATAACACGTTATTAACACAACTGTTCTATTCATAAAGAATGATGATTAAAGACAAAAAAAGAGCAAAAGAAATCTTGCATAAGTTATGAAATAAGGTTCTCATATCTCTAAGGTATGATTTATCTTTACTTTTTTAGCTATAATTATTTATCTGAGAGATCTGGAGTTACCATCTGGAGTAAGTATCTAAAAAGACCTGTTGACATTTTACACAATTTATTTTAAACGATTGAGAGAATTTCTTAGTTTATTTTAATAATTAAATGAGCAAAATTCAGTGAAATGTATGTTTCCAACCTTTATATGAGGTATGATATCTATTAAGCTATATCTATTAACTATTAATGTTGATTATGATAAATCAATAGTATCAATTTTGTATGTAATTATAATGTACGATCACATTACTGATCATCAAAAGTGATAAAAAAATACAGTTATTTTGTAGGCTTGAGGTTGAGCCTCATTGTGGATAAGACTGTAACATTTCGTAACTCGTAATAGCGAAAAGTAAGCTAACACACTAAAAAATTTCACTTTTGGAAAGAGGAGGGAAAATCTGGAAAATTTCCTAAAATTAAGAAAGTGAGTTTTTGGTCATTTTCAAACAACTATAAATTCTAGATCAGGATGAACTAGAGTTAGTTCTATATATGGTTGGAAAGCTCTTGGAAATATCTTTCCAATGGCGCCGAGTTTGCTCGATTTCTATATCGTATGAGGGAGATACACCTTTCGGAAGTTCGGTTGTTGGAGAGAGAAAAACCCAATTCTAGATTTAAGTAAGGGCAAACTAGTCTTTTCATCCAACTATTTCCTAATTCGTTTTAATGTCTTAATTGGGGTAAAAGTAAGTTTAAGTTCAGATTAGAAAAGTATTTCATGCTTAGGGATTGGGAGAAAAGAGAAGAGAAGAAGGAAAGGGAGAAAGATCAAGAATTCGTCAAGAACACTAAGGTTTTGCGAGTGGAATTCGCCGGAAGTGATCACTATCGAGTTATGTGAGATCTTTCTGTGTTGGGTTAGTTCACCCACACACCAACTTGTTTAATTCAATGAATTTTGAGTAGATTGAATGATGAAAAGTGAAGTTCTTGAAGAACATTGTTGAATTCTTGTTGGTTGAGTTGTTATATGACTTTGGATGATTTGATTCGTGTTTCCGCGTTGTTTTTAGAGTCGAATCTATTGGGTATTGAGGGTATTAATGATCCTAAGTGTTTGGGGAAAAGAACCATGGAAGATTAGAGGGTTTAGAGATGAAATACGGAAAAGAAAAGTCTAAGTGCCCGTCCGTCAGGCCTTGGGGCGCCTCATCAGCAAGAGCCCCATAGGACAAACTCTGTTCGTCAGGCTCTGGCGCCCCACACATCTTAGAGCGCCAAGGACACCTGCAGACCCCATTCATTCCCCATCTTTTCGTACTAGTTCCTAAGTGATGTACCCACATTTCTTAATTAATTCCGACACTCTAAGATACATCTAAACCACATGAAATCATCGATAAACATGAGATAATGAACCTTGAATCAATAATATTTAAGGAAAGTTAAGTTCAAAGCCAAATAAGTTAAGAGTCAAGTTTAAAAGTTAAGAAGCAAGTCAAAGTAAGTTCTTAAAGTTTTCAAGAGTCTTAAACAAACATTTTAACTTTGTTTTAAGGCTCAAGCTACAAGTTGAACAAAGAGTAATGAGTTGAGTTAAATTCTCAAAAGTTATAAGGGAATTAAGTATTTCCTAAGAGTTAAGTTACAAGTTAAGCAAAGAGTAAAGAGTTGAGTTCATTTCTCAAAAGTTATAAGGAAACTCAGTATTCCCTAAGAGTTATAAATATTTTAACATTTTGACCAAGAAACGAATCTAGACTTCCAACAAAGCTTTTGACTAGTTTTAGTAAAAAGGAAACTATGATTAACAAGAGAACTTTTAAAGCTAAGTTTGATCAATTACCTCAAATAAGAGAAGAAGTTGTTTGAAAAATATATGAGCTAATTATTTTGGGAGTAGTATTGAGCAGCGATATGGGATGCGAGTTCATATTGACTAAAGCCCCATACACCATGTAGCCAATATGGACAGAAGAAGGGTCATACTTTTTAAATTATTCTTTAGTGCTTTTTAGCATAAACTAGTGGATTCACTAAGTAAATTTAAATTTTTTGACTTTTTCATTATCAAATCAATGATGCTATGAAATAATATAAAACAATTAGAGGAAAGTAGGGAGAAGAGAGTAGACTCCTTATTCCTCTTGAGGGATATTTAGAGATTCACAACTTTTTTTTATAATAAAGGAAAATCCCTTTATTTATTAAGCAAACCTAACTTGGTCTTCAAGTAGGATTCCTTATCATATCTTAAAATGACGCCACATAATAGACATTCACTATAATACAAATATATTTACAACACTTCCCCTTGAATGTCGGTAGATAATGTACTTCGTTAAAATCTTACTAGATAAAACCCAGTGGGAAAAAACCTAGTGAAGGAATAAGAGTGCACATATCTAATAATACACATTATGGATGCCTCATTTAAAAAGGAAGCCCAACGGGACAAAACTTTGTGAGGAAAAAAGAGTACATCACATATTAACTTTTCCTAATGAGAACATCAATCTAGAGACTTGAATCTTTGTTTTCCAAGATTATGCACCATCTTCTTGAAAGTTGTAGTTGGGAAAGACTTGGTGAATAAATCAACTATAGTATTACTTGAACAAACCTGTTACATGTTGATATCACCATTCTTGGGAGCTCGTGAGTGTAGAAAAACTTTATCGAAAAATGTTTCCTTCGATTTCCTTTTATGAATCTTCCTTCAAAATCAAAGATTTTTGCAAGTTCATTACTTCGACTTCTTAAAGCAAATAATCTATTACATTTTGAAAATAATTCAAGAGTTTCAATTCTAGTTATCAACTTGCATAACAATACTTGTATATGTTTTATGCATTTTGAATCTATTTAATCCTTATGAGGATATAAACAAGTTTTTCAAAAACTTGTATATGCTTTATTTTGAACCCATATGATATTTTCATATAAATTTTGTGAAGTGACGACATCCAATATTAAATGTATGACATCTTTTTGTGTCTATATTGCAAGTCAAATAAGCTTTAAGCTTACCAAGATGCATCATTCCACTTTTTACTTGATAATTATTCTACATCGACATACGTTAATAATCGTATAATTTATATCATCATAATCTTTTACAATATTGCGCGTATTGTATCAAAGATATCGTCAACGATATATCATTTTGTATCGATTCACAATACGAAATAACTTATTTAGATCTCATCACTACATTGTTTTTAGGTACGTACCCCTCTCACGAGGTTTCATGAAGTGTTCTGTCATAAGCTCTTCAAGAGCACATTGTCTCCTTATTATGATCATTTTGATTCTTTGATCCTCCCCCTTTTGAATAATTATTTTATTTAAGTGATTAGTCTATAATGCTTCATGCATATTGTAGCTCTATCCTTAAGGGACATTCAATAGGAATATTTACAACTTTTGTGTTGCTTCTATTCTCCCCCTTATGTTAGAAAAACTAACATATGTCTCAGTCTTTTGGAGAATCTATCTTTGTGCATCATTATATATGCATTGATTATATACTACATTTCAAAATAATCAGATGAAAATTCTGGTCCCTGGACTCAAATCAATTGAAAGAAAATTTGATCATAATTTATTGGTCTGAAGCATACAATTACTTTTGTATTCGGTATCATATTTTAAATCAACATACGAAACTTTATTTTCATAAACTATGATTTCACTATCTGAGACATATAACGTCAAATCATCTTGAATATTTATCAATATTATCAAGATGAAAGTTTCTCTTAACTCAATTATCTTGCACAAATAATTTTACGAATGTCAAACTGCAAGTTGATAACAAATGCACATATGATTATCTTATAGATGCATCTATTTATCACATCGCATGATAGGGGAATGAGCTCTTATTAACCTTTTATACTTTTTAGAACTTAAGGATTTAATCCCAACATTAGTTGATCCAATCAACTTATCATGAGAACAAGCAACAAAAAGGATTCTTGAAGAATTTTCTAGTTCTTCTATGTATGTCTATTACTCAGTATGCACATTTTTTAGATGATCAAATTATTCATGCCAACTAATAAAATTATTAGCACTTGTAAATTTCAAGTTTACTACGCCATGTTCCTTTTGCTTTAGTAAATTTCTAATTTACTATTATATGAGTAATTTCAATTTTATTACTTCGAGAGTCATTTTCAGATTTATTTCTTCTTAATCATTCTATTCCTTCTAGAGGTGAGTCGTGATCCCATCACTGAATGAGCTAATCTGATTATCAGAAAAAATCATATTATTTGTGTCAATAATTTTTGCAAACCCTAAGATGTGAGATGACAATAGGAACATATGACATCTATTAGTACCATGAAATATCTAAAAAAACATTAGGTGAGTGAAAAGGTTCTCAAATATCCCTATGTATACGTTCCAAGAATGCATGAGATTAACCTGAACTTTAATTGATGATGGTCTCACAATCAAATCAACTTGATAACAAACAAAACAAGCAAATTCACCATTTAACAGAATCTTTAGGTTCTATAATGGATGTCTATTTTAATTTTTCATACTTCATCTAAACATTATAGACTAATTAAGTCCCAGATTATCATGCCAAATTAAGAAAGTATTGGAATTAGTAAACTTCTTATTTACTATATAATGTGCCTCAATTGCGCTAATTCTTATCGTACACATGTCTGAAATAAACTTTTCTATAATACATGTCTTCTCATAGGCATTCTTGGTGATACCACATCATTGACCAAAGGTTGCAATCTTTCTCACACCTAGCATGGTGGCTTACACCTCATTCCCTTTAGAGAATGGAGCTATATTTTTAGCATTTATAGAAGTTCTCATTCTTCATAAACGGAACACAAACATGTGAGCATATCAAATTATGATAGGTCTAGTACCTCATTCGATATTTATGTGCATTATTCAATTGTTTGTCTTCTTTCAGGCATATTATCTATTACCACACTCACTTTGAGTAATGAAGCAAATTCTGTAAATTTTATGACTTCACATTTATCAAAAACACATTAGTTTTTCTTGAATTATTATTATATCATCAATATGGTGCATTAAATCTCAAATTTAATATTTTATCCATATAAAAGTGTCTTAGGCCATAAATTGATGAAACTTGAATTCAATATCTTTTCATCATGGTGCACGAGGACTTTAAGTCAATGTCCTACCTTCTTGGTGCAATTGCACATAAAAACATCGTCTGATTTTTTTTATGCGATAAAACTTAAATTTCATCATCTTTGTCACTCCCCGAGCCTACACCCTGAACGTGACCAACACCCAATGACCATTGCGGGCCTTGACCAAACCTTGGCCTGGCTTACTCAACTTAGGAAAGACTTAACTTAACTCAATTATAAAGTAGGAAACATTCTCAAGAGAAATACTAAAAATATAATAGTTTAGCCAAAATGAAAATTCAAGTCTTATTGATTACAAATAAAATGAAAAGACCAAGAAACTAACACCATCTGTCTATGAAGCCTCTAAAAATACTAAGATGAATACTGGGACAAACCCCACAACATTCTATAATAAAAAGACTAAAAGCAATAAAGAGTCCTCCGGATGCAAAAAGGCTCACCACTGACTCTGGATGCTCAAACTTGATCAACGAGGCGCTGGATGCTGATCCTAATTACATATGTATGTATCATAAGACGATGCATGCAAACTGGAATCAGTACATTGAATGTACGAGTATGCGAGTTGGAATGCTTACAACAACATAGGCTTGAAAAAGAGTAAGAAGAAACTTACCTTGGCTCTGGTCAACTCATGAGTTACTGAACTTAATATAAAGCAATAAAAATGCATGCGATATATGTAAAGCTTTGTAAAAGAGTAAAACAACTTAGTTCGTTAAAGAAAATGCAATAACAAACTCAACTTTACTTGTATATGAAAGTAATATAACTTTTGTGGGAGATTCTCTAACCGACAACCATCACCATGAGACTAAGCGATGGTACAACGTCTTACCTCACGTTGAAAGAGGACCGTCCTATACCATGCTGTCAGTATAGAACCTGAACTACTAAGTGGATCCACTAGTCTATGCTAAAAGGCACTAAGGAATCATGTAAAAAGTATGACCCTTCTTTTGTCCATGTTGGCTACATGGATTATGGGGACTTTTTAATTTGAACTTGTGTCCCCATATTGGTGCTCAATACTACTCCCAAATACTCAGCTCATATGTTTTTAAAACAAATTCTTCTCTAATTTGAGGTAATTGCTCAAACTTAGCTTTAAAAGCTCCCTTGGAAATCATAGTTTCCTTTTTACTAAAACTAGTCAAAGGCTCTATTAGGAGTCTAGATTCCTTTCTTGCTCAAAATGTGAAAACATTTGTAAATCTTAGGGAATACTTAGTACCCTTATAACTTTTGAGAAATGAACTCAACTCTTTATTATTTGCTTAACTTGTAACTTAACTCTTAGTGAATACTTAGTTCCTAATTTTTGAGAATTTAACTCGACTAATTACTCTTATTTTATTTCAAAAGAAAAATGTATTCTATTTTGTTTTAAAGACTTTTTGGAGGCACCATTTAATTTTTAAGAAAAATCAAGAAAACTTAGTTTTCAAAAGATTTAAACAGAAAAATCGATTGAGAACCTTAAGGGGGTTCATGGATTCCTCTTTATATTTTAGGAAGGTGTTTAAGTCACCTAAAATATCCGTTAATACGGTTTTACAACAACTAAGAATAATTGCCTTTTAACTTGAGACAAAAATTTATTTAGAGTTTACTTTGAAAAGGAAGTATTAATTTATCATCTAACTGAGATTCACAAACTTATTTTTAGTTCATTTATATTTTGGTTGATTTAAATAAGCGATTAAAACGAGGTGTCTTCTTGTGGGGATTTGAATTATTTAACCCTAAACTAGCGACAATTAATAAACAAGTAAATAAGCGGTAAAATGAGAGATAGAAAGAGAGTTGGGTTCGATCCAAACCCGATTTCTGGCCGCCTGGACCGGTGTTTGGACCCATTTCTTTTTGTACCTGTTCTAAGCTAAACAGACAATTAATGAAAAATAAATACAGAAAAGAAAGATGACAAGGGATTAGACCCAAATATAACAAAATACAATACTAAAAAAATGTAAAATTTGGACTCTTTGGCCCAAATTTTCTAACTTCTGCTTTGCTTCGTATCCTTTCAGCTTGGATATGTAAGTCGATGTTTTTAATGGTCGCTCGACTCTAAATAATGAGTTGGGCCTCCGTGGCCCGGTAAGGAAATTCAAAGATAAGGTTCATGGGACCCATATAGATTTTCACATGCCATAAGAAAATAGGGATTAATATTCAAACAATAAACACATCGACACAGTAACTTCAAACAATATGAAAGGATGCACTAGATGGAACAGAATTAAGAAAAACTCCTAATGGGCGAAGCGAGCAAATTAAAAATCAAGCAACAAAACATAATAGTCGGCAATGACTAATCATAAAAATCATTTTTTGTAAATATTGGAGCTTTCAAGCTAAGAATCATACTAACACCAATTCAACAATTATGAAACTAAAACATGCGCACACATAAGCATGCATGAACAAATGGCTCAAATACTTAAAATAAACTGAGCAACCAAAGCAACACATGAATCGAACACGGGCAAAATTTAAAAGCTTAAATATTTAAATTTTATCCTTTAGAGAACCAAACAGGATGCACTCAAATAAAAATAAAATAAAAAAGACGAGTACTCGGAATCAAACTTAGAATGATTTGCGAGTGGGATAGATATGGTAATTTATAGATAGAGACAGCGCAAACAAATAGACAGATTGGATTTCAAACGAATACGAAACTTAATAGGCATGACTTAGATACGTACAATTTACGACTAAAATCTTAACTATAAGCACATTATATTACACAAAAAATAAACCAAGAAATATTTAATACCAACTCATGACAAAAAAATGAAGATTCAAACACCAGTTGAGACACACAATGTCCTAGGCAATCAAAACTTCAAGCAAGTCAAACTAGTGAGTTTAAGCATCAAGCTGAAACCATATCAAACCAGAGAATAGGAGGAGAAAAAAATCTATTATGCTAAAGCTAAACCACTATTAACAAAAGATTTGCAATCACAAGGGAGAAGCAAGGCAAGCTATCAAGACGACAACTACTTTACACTGTATCAATCTAAACAAAAGAACAACCAGTGGAGTAACAAAATGACACAATTCATTTGTCCGAATCTTAACCAAGCACCAAACCATTAAGAGCAAAATATTAAAAATTAATATGCGAGTGAGACAACGACAAGATGAATAAGACCAACATCATAATATACTTAGTACGAAACTTCGCTAACATTGAACCTTCTGGACAGTACGGGATATTCAGAGAATTTGAAAACGAAGGAGACGAGCTTGTTACATTAATAAAAATAATAGATAAACGGCATATGATCTTGACATTATCTAGCTTTGCGATTTTATTTTATTTTATTTATATATATATATATATATATATATTTATTTATTTATTCTAAAAAAACCATAAACAGTAACCAAACGCAGTGTAAAATCAAGGTTTAGAGACAGTAAAGAAAATAGAGCAAAGATTCTACCATCTTCAAATCAAGCATACAAGAAGAGGAGTAACCGAAATGGATTCAAACAAAAGAATGAAGGAACGACCATACTATATAACGAAACAACAGAAACTAACTTCTACATTAAGATTGCGTCCAAGAAATCAATTTAGAACACCTATTGTAACAGATGGAGGCAGAAAACTTCACTTGCAAATAACAGTGACACCACAACAACAGAGTAACGAAGCATTTTAGAAACAAAGAAAAGTCGAGAAAAAGCTTGTGGAGGGTACGTTACCTTCTTCTTGGTAACAAACTCGGACAACAACGAGTAGGAGGCGACTGATTTCCACATCGCACAAACTTGAGTACACACAATCGACTAGAGACACGGTCGGTAACTTTAAACCCAAAGCACCGTGAATATTATGTCCTCCTTTTCACATTGTATTTCACGTATCGAATGTATATTCTACTCAACTCTTTTTGTGTTCTTCGCACAAATGAAATTTCAAACTAAAAATACCCAACGAATATTAAATTTTATCCTCTCCTCTTTTTAATGTTTTCAAACCACTTAGTTATCTCTGTATTCTTGCTCAAAATTTTTTCTTATCCTTTCTACAATATCTCTTTTTAACTCAAAAAAAAAATTCCCCCTTTTTCGGGCAGAATAACAAGAGAATATATATATATATATATA
>NC_028647.1:25080556-25087780 GCF_001406875.1 Solanum pennellii | reverse complement strand
TATATATATATATATATATATATATGGGGAAATTAGGGTTCATGATATCATGTTTATATCTAATTTCATGATGTTTAGATGTACCTTAGAGTGTTGGAATCAACTAAGAAATTGTGGGTACATCACTTAGGAACTAGTATGAAAAGATGGGGAATGAATGGGGTCTCTAGGCATCCTTGGCGCTCAGAGAGGCATGGGGTGCTAGATCCTAACGAATAGAGTCTGTCCTGATGGGCTCTGGCTGGAGCGATGCGCCAAGTCCTGACGGACAGATCCTATCCTTGGGGCTTTAGCTAGCGCGGCGCCCCAAGGCCTGAGGACGGGCGTTTCGAATTTACTTCTACGTATTTCATTTCTAATCCCTCTAAACATCCATGGTTCTTTCAACACACACTTAGGGTCATTAAGACCCTCAATACCCAATATATTTGACTTGAAAAATAACCCGGAACCACGAATCAAATAAACTATAAGCATGAAACAACTCAACCAACAAGAATTCAACAATGTTTTTTAAGCACTTCACTTTTCATCATTCAATCTAATCAAAATTTGCTAAATTAAACAAGTTGGTGTGTGGGTGAACTAATCCAACATGGAAAGATCTCATATACCTCGATAACGATCACGCCCGACGAATTCCACTCGCAAAATCTTAGCGTTCTTAACGAATTCTTGATCTTTCTCCCTTATCCTTCTTCTCTTCTCTTTTATCCCAAGCCCTAAGCGTGAAATACTTTTCTTATCTGAACTAAAACTTATTTTTATCCCAATTAAACCCTTAAAACAAATTAGAAACAGTTGGGTGAAAAGACTAGTTTGCCCTTACTTAAATTCAGATTTGGACTTTCCTCTCTCCAACAGCCAAACTTCTGAAAGGAATATCTCCCTTATACGATATCAAAATCAATGAAACTCGGTGCCTTTGGAAAGAGGAAAGATCTTTCTAACCATATAAATAACTGACTCTGAATAATCCTGAGCTAGAATTTATGGCTGTTTGAAAATGACCAAAAACTCACGTTCTTAACTTTAGGAAATTTTCCAGATTTTCCCAACTCTTTCTTGACGACTCTGTGTCGTTTTCAATATCTATTGAATAACCTTCACCTTCTCCATGGCTTGGTGAACTAGATATGGTCCTTGTAACCCTGTTTCACCAACTTCTAACCACCCAATAGGAGATCTGCATCTTCTCCCATAAAGAACTTAATATGGAGCCATTTGGATGCTCGAATAGTAGCTGTTGTTGTAAGCGAACTCAATGAGTGGTAGGTGATCATCCCAATTCCCCTTTAAATTGATCAAGAAAGCCTTCAACATATCTTCTAAGTTTAGGATAGTATGCTTAGCTTGCCCATCCGTCTGAGGATGAAAATCAGTGCTTAAGTTCCCTTTCGAACCCAAACCTTTCTTGAAAGATTTCCAGAACTGTGCAGTAAATTGTGCACCTTTATCTAAAATGATAAAAAATGTGACTCCATAAAGTCTCACCACTTTTTCAATGTACAACTTAGAATAATCCTCGGCCGAATGGGTAGTCTTTACCAGCGAAAAGTGGGCTGATTTTGTCATTCTATCGACAATACCCAAATAGAATCATGTTGCCTGAGATACCTTGGTAATCATGTGATTAATCATCTCCCACTGTAATTCCAAAAGCCCTATATTCTGAACCAAACCTCCAGGCCTTCGGTGATATACGGTGTTATGCTTTCACTTATTGACAATTTGGGCATTTGGAAACAAACTAAACAATGCCCTTCTTCATGCCTTCCCACCAATATATCTCCCTCAAATCGCGGTACATCTTTGTGGAACCCGAATGAATGGAATATATGGAGCTATGAGCTTTCTCCATGATACTCTCTTGGATCCCATCCACCCTAGGTACACACAATCTACCTTGATACTTCAGCACACCATCTCCCTTTGTTCAAAAGTTAATACTCTTTGCTTATGAACACTAGCCTTCAAATCAAACAAAATGGGGTCTTGGTATTTCATCTCTTTTAATTCTGACACTAATGATGATTCAGTCCCATTGGTCACCATTATCCCTCCTTCTGTGGGATCCATATGTCTGACTCCAAGGCATGCAAGTCTATGCACATCTTTGGCTAGCTTCCTCTTTTCTTCCTCAACATGAGTAGTGCTCCAATGAATAACCTTCTTATGGCATTAACAACCACATTAGCCTTACCTGGGTGGTAGAGAATACTCATGTCATAATCTTTGAGTAATTCTAACCACATTGAGATCTTCCTGGGTGAGCACATATTGCAAGCTCTTGTGATCTGCGAATATGTCAACAGGAACACCATATAAGTAGTAGCACCATATCTTTACGGTGAAAACCACAACATCCAACTCTATGTCATGGGTTGGATAATTCTTATCATGAACCTTCAATTGTCTGGAGGCATAAGTTATAACCTTGCCATTCTACATTAACACACAATCCAAACCAACTCTTGATGCATCATGGTACACCATAAAACCTTAAGTACCCTCTGGTAATGTCAAAATCGGAGTAGTATTCAACCTCTTTTTCAACTCCTGAAAGCTTTTCTCACAAGCTTTAGACCATTGAAACTTAACTATCTTCTGGGTCAGCTTGGTCAAAGGAGACGAGATAGATGAAAACCCCTCAATATTCTTCTATAGTAGTAAGTCAAACCCAAGAAGCTCCTTATAATTGTTGGAGATGCGGGTCTAGGCCAACTCTGAACTACTTCTATCTTTTGGTATCAATGCTAATCCCATCACCGGAAATTATGTGGCCCAAGAATACCATTGACTTAAGTAAAAACTCACACTTGGAGAACTTGACATATAACTCCTTATCTTTCAAAGTCTGAAGAACTATCCTGAGGTGACTAGCATGATCTTCTTCATTCCTTGAATAGATTAGAATGTCATCTATGAAGACGATAACAAACAAATCTAAATAAGGTTTGAAGACTCTACTCATAAGATCCATGAATGCAGAAGGTCCACTCGAAAAAACAAAAGACATGACCAAAAACTCATAATGCACATATCTAGTTCTAAAATCTATCTTTAGAATATCACATTCCCTGACTTTCAATTGATGGTAGCCTGATCTGAGATTAATTTTGGAGAAGAATAAAGCACCTTGAAGTTAGACGAAAAGATCATCTATCGTTGGAAGAGGATACTTATTCTTGATGGTAACCTTATTCAATATTGGCAATAATATATAAAAATCCTAAGGAAACCATCCTTTCTTTCTCACAAACAAGACCGGAGCGCCCCAAGGTGAGACACTTGGTCGAATAAAGCCCTTATCCGATAGATGTTTCAATTGTTCTTTCAACTCTTTTAACTCTGCTGGTGCCATTCTATATGGAGATATAAATGTAGGACAAGAATATGGATGATATCTATGCCGAAGTCTATTGCTCTCTCAGGAGGGACTCCGGGTAAATCATCAGGAAAGACTTCAAAAAGCTCTTTTACTGTAGGAACTAACTAAAGGGAAGGTACCTCAACACTTGAGTCATTAACTTGGACTAAGTGATATATACACCCCTCTGAAACTAACTTTCTCGTCTCAAAGTACGAAATGAAACGAACCTTAGGAACTATTGAACTACAAATCCACTCTACGACTGGCTCATTAGAAATCTGGAACTTGACAACTCGAGTTTTACAATCTATTGCTGCATAACAGGCATGTAACATGGACATACCTAGAATGACATCAAAATCTACCATGTCTAACTCTACTATATCAGCCATGGTGTTCTTGTGATTGATAAAAATAGGACAATTGCGATAGACTCTTTCCGCTAGAATAAACTTTCCGACATGGGTAAAAACACAAAAAGGTTCATAAAGTTTCTCCAGAAGGACCTCAAACTGATTTGCAACATAAGGAGTGTTACAAAGGATAAACTTGCTCATGGGTCTAACAAAGCATAAACATAAAAAATAAGGACTTTGATCATACCCACGAAAATATTTGGCGAGTTCTCTTGCTCTTGGCAGCTTCTGATTGCATAGAGGTGATTTTCCCCTCTGATAGTACCAAAAGTGGATCCTGTAGGTGCAGCCCTATCTGGTGGAGCTACTAACGAAGATTGGGCTCTGCTACCTGGATTTCCACCACCCTGCTTATTCTTAGGACACTCTTTAATGAAGTGTCCCTCTTGACCGCACTTGAATCATCCTGACAGGCCATCACAACACTTACCGGCATAGTTCCTACCACACCTACCACATGCATGAGCCCAACTACCTCCTTATGTCACACTACCTTGGGACTAGGCTGGTCTAGGCTTAAATTTCTACGAATTGTGGTCATTATACTCACCTCTATTTTTGGACGCAGGTGCACTAGCAATTGATTGTATATGCCCTTTTTCTTATGAAACTGTTGCCGATTGGAACCACCTTTCTGCTGCCCAGACTCATTCCCAGTCCTGGATTTCTTGTTCCCGTACTCCTATCTGTCCCTCAACTTCTCCTCTTCAACTTTTTGCACATTAACCATTAGCCTAGATATGTCCATGTCGCCTATCAACATTGCAACTCTGCCCTCTTTGCTCGAAGCACGACCCAAGCCAGCAACAAACAAGATCATTCTGCTTCTCATATACTTAACCATCTCATGAGCATAGCGAGATAGTTGGGTGAACTTCAACCCATACTCATGAACACTCAAGGCGTCCTGTTTCAGAGTAAAGAACTCCCTTACCTTTGCCTCTTTCAGTTCTCGGGGAAAGAAACGCCCCAAGAAACCTTCTTCAAATAAATCCCACTTGGATGTGGTGCATCCTCATATCTTCCCTCCTTCCACTGATCGTACAAAGTTCTAAACACATCTTCAGTTTTTATGCGTCTAGTTCAACTCTCTCAGCATCAACCAAATGCATCACATCAAAAACCTTCTTCAAATCTTCCACAAAGTTTTTAGATCCTCAGTAGTGCTCAAATCGGTGAAGTTGGGAGGATTCATTCTTAGGAATTCATGAATCCTCGAGGTGTCAGCCTCTTCTTGTTGAGCTTCTCTTTGTTGCCCGACTTTGTTAGTCACTGCTTGCCTTAACATTCGTATAGCCTCACGTACTAAGGGAAAACAACCCATATTGAATGGAATGAATTTTATTCACATTAAAGACTCAGCATTGGTAACTTCTTCTTGGTGTTGCACTACAAATAAATTGGGTAACTCTTGTACCTCAGGTTTAACATTCCTCCTAGCTGGACAACCTCTTGATGATCTTCGTGGAGTCATGGTTATCTGAAACACGCACAAGCACGAATTAGAGAGAGACTTTTAAAGATAAACTCTAACGCACGAAAAGGAATATGAAAAAAGTGAGGAATTCCTTAATATTGTAGCCTCTTTAACATAGATTTGGAGCGATTCACGCCGATGATTAAGAATCTACAAATACAACTTCATAGACTCCTTAGGACTCTTCAACTATGTGCTTTGATACCAAGTTTATCATTCCCCGAGCCTACACCCAGGTTGTGGCTAGCACCCAATGACCATTGCTAGCCTTGAGCGGATCCTTGTCCTAGATTACTCAAGTCAGCGGAATACTTAACTTAACTCAATTATAAAGTAGGAATTATTCTCAAGAGAAATACTAAAAATATAATAGTTTAGCCAAAATGGCAAGTTAAGTCTTATCGTTTACAAATGAAATGAAAAGACCAAGAAACTAACACCATCTGTCTATAAAGCCTCTAAAAATACTAACATGAATGTTGGGACAAACCCCACAACATTCTATAATGAAAAGAGTGAAAGCAATAAAGAGTCCTCCTAATGCAAGGAGGCTCACCACTGACTCTGGATGCTCAAAATGGATCAACGAGGCGCTGGATGTTGATCCTGATTACCTGAATATGCATCATAAGACGATGCAGATCAACTGGCATCAGTACATTGAATATACGATTATGCGAGTTTGAATTCTAATAACAACTTAAGCTTGAAAAAGAGTAAGAAGAAACTTACCTTGACTTTGCGCAACTCATGAGTTATTGAACTTAATATAAAGCAATAAAAACACATGTGATATATTTAAAGCTTTGTAAAACAGTAAAACCACTTAGTTCGTTAAAGAAAATACAATAACAAACTCAACTTTACTTATATATAAAAGTAATATAATTTCTGTGGGAGATTCTCTAACTGACAACCATCACTATGATCCTAAGCGATGGTACAACGTCTTACTTCACGTTGCAAGAGGACCGTCCTATACCTTGCCGTCAGTATAGAACCTGAACTAAAATAAACTACCATTTAACTTCTTCCTTTTTAATATGTATTTTGCTAATTTAGCTTTAAGAATTACTTTAGAATCAGGATTCATTTAATCAATTGATTAATATTACTCATGTTATTAAATTATCTATTTATTTTAGCAAAAAAATCTATAATATTACTTAATATTAGGTATATCAATAACATGTGTCTTCCCTTTTAGATTTTTCATTGTCCTTTCATTTGTTTATTTGTGTGTTTCTTTTCTTCGTCATCATTTATAGTTTTATTTCGTTTTTAATTAAGCTTATTTTCTTGAATATAAGAGTGTCAAAATTTCTCAATCACAAAAATAATTTAAACAAGATAAATCTTACGCAATTTATTATATTTATCATGCAAATAAAAAATTGTTTTTATACTGTTAGGTGTTATATGAAGAGTCTTGAACAAATTCTCACTTTTGTGTATCCGTTGTTCTAACTTGTGAATATATATAGAAAGGACAAAGAGAGAGGAGAGAGGAAAGAGGAAAGAAGTGAGGGAGAGAGAGAAAAACAAAGGAATTTGCTACGAAACTCTAACTATAGTTATAAACATAATTTCAGTAAATTATAATTGTGCATAGTAAATTTGTTTCACATATTTGGAAAATTGTAATTTTTTCTAATATTTAATTAATTTTTGGGTCATCAAGAAACATGATTTTACTATTAAGCATCTTGTTGTTCATAGGAGCCCAGAATGCTTGTGACTCAACCCTATTGATACCTTCATTCAACCATATTTAATTGGGGCGAAAATATATTCGTAAGAAATTTATAATATATTGAATTATTTCTACTTAATAATATATTGTATACAAACCATATTTTACATATATATTTCTTATTAATTAACGTGATATATTTGTGCAAAACACATAATACAATAGATAAAATTGACTTTTACTATTCCCTCTCCCCCCCCCCCCC
>NC_028647.1:25047851-25080036 GCF_001406875.1 Solanum pennellii | reverse complement strand
CCCCCCCACAAACTATTATTATTTTTTGGGATAATGCACAAGTACCCCCTCAATCTATGTCCAAAATCTCAGAGACACTTTTATACTATACTAAGGCCCTATTACCCCCCCTGAACTTATTTATTAATAATTTCTATCATTTTTCGACCTAGGTGGCACAATCTTGTGGGCCCAATGCTGGTTGACTTTTTCTTTAAACTAGTGTCATGTAGGCCGAATAGGGGTAGAAAATTACGTATAAAATAAGTTGAGGAGGGTAATATGACCTTAGTATAGTATAAGTGTGTCTTTGAGATTTCGGGCATAGGTTGAAGGGGTACTTATGCATTTTCCCTTATGTTTTTATAATATTTAATTAGATAGACATGAAATATCTTGTACAAGAAAAATACATAGCAAGAGATATTAGGGAAACTTAATAATAAAGAAATTCAAAAATATATATAGTAAAAGGAAAATATTGGATTTCAATTAAATCCATATTTATTGGACTTAAATAATTAATCCAATTATACTAATTCATAGTTTATTTGGACTAATATATTCTTCAATTTAATATAATTTGAATCATTTTATAAATTTTACATTATTATAAAGTGGTATTGGCTTCATACCAATGTAATTCTTGTTACATGAGGATAAAGAAAAGGAAAAATGATAGAAATCTCACATTTAAGTTTTCTTATTACCATTATCCCCTAATACTTTTACAAATCTCCAAAATCTCTCATTTTCGCACATTAGATTAATGTATAAGCACATCATATTAATGTATCTCGCGCATCAGATTAATGTATCTCACATATGAGATTAGTGTATCATGTATAAAATGTACATCAGATTAGTGTTTCATGTACAAACTGTAATGTATCTTATTTAGCGATTAATGTATCTCGCGTATCAGATTAATGTAACAACGCTTATATTATTGTATCATCTTGAAGGATTTCTATAATTATAAACATATAAGGGACAAATGGTAATTTTGGCTCAAAAGTATTTCATTTCTGATAGTTGCGCTAAATAAAATCCAGCCAAGAGAAAGAACATCCGTGAAAATCAGCTAAAGACAGAATTTGAGGCATAATGCTCACTTCTTCCCATAAAGATGCTATTTTAGAGCATATAAGAAAAAGGTGTGTTATTCATTTGGCATTGCCTGAATTACAAAGCTGGCAAATTAGACAGGGGATGCAAGAGATGTGGTGAGGCAACATGAGGTTGCCAATCAAACATGATGTAATAACAAAAGAAAATGCCAGATTTTTTGCGGTAATGGCAGTTTCTAATCCATGCATAAGAGAGAGTTGGGTGTTGCTTGATATGAACCGATTGTGTTAAGAACACATGATAAAGTTGCCTAGAAGCGTTAGGATCCATGAGAACCTATTATATTTTATTTTTGATGATTTGAAAGACAAAGGGATATGGTAAGTCTACCTGATCCCACTCTGTGAACCATGCTCTTACCGATGAAAACGACAGCTATAAATAGTACACTGCCAACAACAGTCCTGCAGGAATGCGGCGCACATTTGTGTTATGCAGTAGAGGCGATGGCCAATGGTACTTGTAACAACCTATTTTAGTCGTTATAGAAAAGCTAACGAGAAAAAAAAATCGGGGCTAGAAAAACTTTTTTGTAGTAACTTGGGATTTGCCTAGCCTAGTCCAAATTTGGATGAAATGGAGTCATGAGAGACTAGGGAAATCTTGTAATAAATGAGAGATTTAATAATGAATTTGATTAATTGAGTATATATCTAAGACGTTAAGGAAGGCGTACAACTTTACAAAATTGAATTCGGGTGAGTGGAACTCCTAAAATGATCTTACCATGAAAGGATACTCTTTTCATATCATCGGTTGAAGGTGTGTCATTGAATGGGGGTTTGAAACTCTAATTTCGACTCTCTGTTTCCGTGTAAGCCATTGTGTCTGGATAGGGTCCACCGTAGTGGCTCAATCGTGACTTAAGTCAGAATGAAATCCCAAAAATGCTATTTCCTGCAAATTTCGTTCTTCAGAGTTAACAGACGACCACAAGTGATTTCTTAAAAGTTTTCTATGAATTTTGGTGCTAAAGGTAAGGATTTTACTCTTCTAATCCATTTTTCTATGTAGAACTTAGGTTCTTAGGTGATTATAGTTGGGGGAGGATTTTGGACTGAATAGGATGGTAGGAAAAAGTCATAACTGCACCTTAGGATCATGTGTTTGGTCTTAGGTTATTGGGTTTGTTATAATCCGGGTAATTAGACTTTAATTAATTTATCCTTGCATTAGATTGTTGTTTTTAGACATAGAACAAGCCATTAGAATCCGGAAATGGAAAATTGAAGTGCCTTAGGAGGATTCAAGCTTAGTTTCGAGGTAGGTGATGATTTGATTTCATGTTTTGCGTCATGTATGTTAGTAATTGCTTCATTGTAATGCATGTATGTAAGTGAATGAATTCTTGTTGATCAAATCTAATGAAATGATTTAGCATAACCAAATGTATTCCATGATTCAACACTTGATTGTATGATTATGAGTACGTACATACGAGTGTGATTGTGGTTGTGATTGTGTTGAATGGAGCAAGTGTCACATTTTGACACACTAACTTGTATTAGGTGCCACGTTCTGGTGCATATAATGGATGGAGTGTCATGTCAGGTACACTTATTGGGATCATTTGTCATATTCCGGCACACTAACAGTTTGGGTATGTTTCTATGAGAGGACTATTGATTTGTTATATCTAATTGTTGTTGTGGATGTGAAATTTGCGCATTGTTCCTGAAATGATACTCGTGGTGTGCGTATATATATATATATATATATATATATATGTATATATATATATATATATATATATATGTATATATATATATTGTACATGTATTTGTTTACTTTGTTGTGATTATTGGTATATGTTGTGATTACTGGAATAGACACGTGATCGTACCATTACACCGTGGTTGTGTATTGATACTTCACTTTCCCGTTATTTGTTGAGTACATGGCATCTTCAGGTGGCTATTAATAGACTTTATCTAGAAGATTCGTGATCAAGATCAGATTTCAAGGGTAAGCACTTCTTTCAGACTACCACGTAATCCTTTAATTTTGTTTAGTCTATTTTCTTTGGACTCATACTATTGTTTAGATACTTTCTATGTTTGGTTGAGGGTTTTACCAATCTTTTTAGAAGTTTTGCATTTTAGAAATTTGGTACATTGACTTTCAGGTTCTAGGGTTGTGTACAAAATTGTTTAGTAATGGTTTGTCAAACTATCAGAGTTTATGGGAACTTCAGTTTATTTCTACATTCTGTTTCTTGAAATGTCTTAGTTTTTGTAAAATTTGTTATATAGATTGTAGTTAATGGTTCTCCGACAGCAGGGTTAGTCTGGGTGCCAATCATGACGATCTGGGTCATGAAAAAGTTGATATTTGAACCCTAGGTTCGTTGATCTCTGTGTACCAAAATGAGTCTAGTTGAGTCTTACGGAATTGTACAGAGACGTCTGCACTTTTCTTTGAGAAGAAATAGGAATTTTTGATATCTCTCTATTTTCTCTTTTTTCATGTTGTGTTATAACTTCATTCCAATTGGTATCTGGTGATCTAAATTAGTATCTAATATCCTTCACTCTTTTGATCGCAGATGGTTAACACTCACTTTAATAGTGTCAGACCTGTAACTCCCATCAATAATGTCCGTTGAGGAGTTCGTGGCAAGAGGTCGTGGTCGAGGCAGGGGTAGAAGAACAACAAGGGGTAGGGCCGAGGAAGGGTAGCACCCGCTAGGGGTGGAGCTTTAGTTGAGAATGCTTTACAGATAATGTCTTTCTAGAAAGGATTGGTTGGTCCTGGATTTCTTCTAACAATTCAAGAAAATCAAACTCTCGCTTCAATCCCCCTATTTCTATTACTGTCCCATAGTGGGTGGAACTGTAGGTACTGATGCCTTTTTCCATCTTTTGTTGGGTCCTATGATGACTGGTAATGAACATGAAATATTGTCTATGTTTCTGAAACTGAAGTCGCCCGTGTTTCATGGTTGTGAAAGTGGGGATGCTTATGAGTTCATCTTGGACTGTTATGAGAGGATGCATAAGTTGGGTATTCTCCATTAGCATAGGGTAGAGTTCATGACTTACCAACTTCAAAGTGAGGCTAAGCAGTGGTGAAGGGCCTATGTGAAATGCAGATCGTTAGTTTTGCCCCCACTCACTTGGACATAATTTCATGCTCTTTTCTGGAAAAGTATGTGCCGCGGACATTGAGAGATCACAAGAAGGATGATTTCATGACATTATAGTCGAGTGGTATGTCTGTAGCTGCTTATAAGTCTAAGGGCCATGTTTTGTCTAGATATGCTACTCAATTGGTGAATACTGAGGAAGTCAAGATCCGTTTATTCGTTGAGAGAGTACTCAGAGTTACATGACATGACTTATGCAGGGAAAAGTTTTAATGAGGTGACAGATTTTGTGATGAAAATGGAAGGAATTAGACATGATGGGAAGGGTAAGGCGTTGCTAAGAGAACCAAGAGCACAGGTTACTTCCAGGGTTGTTATTCCAAAGGTTCAGGTAGGATGAGATTTGCAGTACGACTAATAAAGTTTGTCATGCCCGCTTCTATAAGTAATTGCTCGGGAATCCACAACAGATTTTATTTAGATTAGCTAGGGAGCCGCATTTTTGGATAGCGGCAGACCATCTTTTGATCATACTTGCTATAATTATGGGGAACTTGGTAGGAGAGATTGTCCCTAATCGAGGACGATGGATTCCACGCAAAAGTAAACTAGAGAAGTGGTACTCGTAGGAAATGGTAATAATGGAAGAAGGCATCCACAAGGTGGGAGAGGAGAGAATCAACGAGGTCGTGGAGGCAAGGGAAATGGTAATGCAGGTAGAGGAATAGTGCATTCAGGTAAGGAGGTCACCCGTCATGATGACAGGGCTCAGTGTTATGCCTTTCTAATAACAACTGAGGCAGAAGCGTCTTATGTAGTGATCATAGGTACTATTATTGTCTGTGACCGGATGGATACTATTTTGTTTGATCCGGGTTCTACTTATTATTATGTATCAATTCAACTTGCCTTGGGTTTTGATATGATTTGTAAAATACATGATGCCCCCGTCCATGTTTCTACCCCAGTTGGAAAGTCAGTCATAGTCACTCATGTTTATTGTTCTTGACCTATTTTGTTTATAGATTTTCAAACTTAGACTGATTTTGTTAATTTGGATATGAGTGGTTCTGATATATTCTTAAGCATGACTTTGTTGTCCCTCCATTATGTTGAGTTAAATTGTAATACAAAATTTGTGACTATAGACATCCCAGTAAGGAAAAATTAGAGTGGGAACGTAAGCTAGCCAAGGTAATATCCTCCATTTGGGCTAGGAAACTGGTGGGGCAGGGATGTTTGGCGTATTTGGATCATATTCGGGATGTTGAGGTTGGGTCCCCCTCTATTGAGTCTATTTCTTGTGGTGTCATAATTAAAGAAGTGTTCCATACTGATTTGCCTGGTACGCCTTCAGATAGAGATATTGATTTCTGCATCAATTTGGAACCTGGTACCCACCCCATCTCTATCCCTCTTTATCGCATGGACCCGATAGAATTAAGAGAGCTTAAGGCTCAAACCTAAGAACTTCTTGATAAATATTTCATCTGTTCTATTGCTTCCCCATAGGGTGCTCCTATCTTGTTCATTAAGAAAAGGAATGGTAGTACGAGTATGTGCATAGACTACCGACAATTGAATAGGGTTACCATTTGAAATAAGTACCCATTGCCTCAAATAAATGATCTTTTCGACAAGCTACAAGGTGCGTCAGTTTTCTCTAATATTGATCTAAGGTTTGGTTATCATCTCTTAAATATTAGGCCTGAGAATGTACCCAAGACAACATTTAGGACCCACTATAGGTACTATGAGTTTTCAGTAATGTCATTTCGGTTGACAAATGCGCCTACAACTTTCATGAGTTTCATGAACGATGTGTTCAAACCATTCCTATATTCTTTTGTGATTATTTTTATTGATTACATTTTGGTCAATTCAAAGAGCAATGAAGAACATGCCTACCATCTTCTATTGTTCTGGGTGTTCTTCGGAGACAAAAGTTATATGCCAAATTTTCCAAGTGTGAATTCTAGTTTGATTCACTTGCCTTTTCGGGCATGTAGTTTCAAGGGAAGGGATAGTGGTAGATCTCCTAAACATTAATGGGGTTTAGAATTGGGTTCGGACTAGCTCTACGACAGAAGTAATGAGTTTTGTGGAGCTCACTAGCTACTATTATCAATTTGTGAAGACCATTTATTCTTTCACCACACATCTGAAAAGGTTGAACAAAAAGGATTTGCATTTCGAATGGACCAAAAAACGTGACAAGAGATTTCAAAAGCTCAAGATTTTTTTTACCACAACACCTATTCTAGCACTAACGGTGGAAGGTAAGGATTTCATTATTTAGTGTGATGCTTCACATTCAGGTTGGGGTGCTGTGTTAGTGCAAGATAAGAATATTATAGCTTATGCATTGCGATAGTTGAAGGTATATGAGAAGATCTACCAAAACATGATTTAGATTTGGTAGTGATAGTGTTTGCTCTTGTCATCTAGTGGCATTACCTCTATTGCTTCAAGTGTGACGTGTTTACTGATCATCATAATCTACAATATGTGTTCACTCAAGAGGATCTTAATTTGAGACAGGGATTACCAAAACATGATTTAGAGTTGCCATTAATAGTATTTGGTCTTACGATCTAGCGATATTATCTTTATGTCGTCAAGTATGACGTGTTTACTGATCATCATAGTCTACAACATGTGTTTACTCAAGAGGATCTTAATTTGAGACAGGGAATGTAGATGAAGTTACTCAAAGATTATGATGTGACCATCCAGTATCATTTGAGTAAGGCTAATGTAGTGGAAGATGCACTAAGTCAAAGAGAGCTAAGTATGGGTAGCCTAACTTGTTTGAGTGTATCCAAGAGACCTTTGGCTAAGGAAATTCAAACCTTGGAATCTAAGTTCATACAATTGGGCATCTCAGAGAAAGGTGGGGTGTTATCTAGAATTGAGTTAAGAACCACGTTCATTGAGAAGATCAAGGTCAAATAGTTTGAGGATGAGAGGTTGAATGATCACAGAAACAAGACAGTGTTTGGCAAGGCACAAGATATGACTTTAAATGTGAGAGGTCGGCTCAGTTTTAAAGCAAGAATATGTGTTCCTCGAGTAGATGACTTGATTCAGAAATTATTGGCAGAAACTCATGGTTCATGGTACTCTGTTCATCCGGGTGTTACCAAGATGTACTGTGATTTGAAGCTACTGTATCAGTGGCCTGGCATGAAGAAAGACATAGTTGAGTTTGTAGCTAAGTTCCAAAACTCTTAGCAAGTAAAGTATGAACATCAAAGGTCTGCAGGTTTGCTTTAGAGAATGTCAGTTCTGGAATGGAAGTGGGAAATGATAGCCATGGATTTTGTAGTTGGTCTCCCCAAGGCATTGGGGAAGCTTGATTCTATTTGGGAAGTGGTTGACATATTGACTATGTCATTTTTTTTATACCAGTCTGAATAGAGTATAATGCTAAGCAGTTGGCTAAGGTTTATTTTAAAGAGATAGTAAGGTTGCATGGGGTACTCTTTTCTATCATCTCAGACCATGGTACACAGTTCACATCCAACTTTTGGAGGAAATTACATATGAATTTTGCACACAACTAACTTTTGGTACAACTTTCCATCCATAGTCAGACGGATAATCAGAGAGTACTACTCGAGTGTTAGAAGAAATGTTGAGGTCATGTGTGATCCACAATGGTGGGAATCAGGATAAGTTCCTACCGTTGTGTGAGTTCTCCTATATTAATAGTTACCACTCCAGCATTGACATGGCACCGTTTGAGGAACTTTATAAGAGGGGATGTATATCACCCATAAGGTGGTTTGAGGATGGAGATGTAAAATCTTTGGGGGTTGAATTGGTGAAGAATGCTTAGGATAAGGTAAGAAGCATTGAACTTAAGCTTTTATCAACCCAAAGTCGACAGAAGAAGTATGAAGACCATAATGTTAGAGATATGACATTTCAGAATGGTGAGAATATTCTTATTAAAGTTTCACCAATGAATGGTATATGAGATTCGGCAAAAGGAAAAGTTTAGTCCACCATACATTGGTCCATTTGAGATTCTTGACTGTGTTGGGCCAGTGGCTTATGAGTTAGATTTACCACCTATCTTATCTAAGGTTCATCCAGTGTTTCATGAGTCCATGTTGAAGAAGTCCCATGGGGACGAGGATTACATCATATAATGGGACTCAACTTTGTTGTACAAGGACGTTCAGTATGAAGAGGAACCGATTGCAATTATTGATCGTAATCTTCAGACGTTAAGGACAAGGATATTAAGTTCGTCAAAGTTCAATGGAAGCATCATCAAGTTGAGGAAGCTACTTGGGAAACAAAGAAGGACATGTATGACAAGTAACCCAGTTGTTCGACAATTCAGGTACTACTCTACCCTTACTTTAGCCTCTTTTCCCAGTTCGTCAATCAGGAACAAGTGATGGGTAAATTAATATCTATTGTGAAGATATGTTCCGTTGTTATAGAAAAGCCATCGGGAAAGAATTGGGTCTGGAAAAACTTTGTGGTAACTTGGGATTTTCAAGCCTAGTCCATATTTGGATGAAATCGGAGTCATAAGAGACTAGGTAAATCTAGTAATGAATTAGTGATTCAATAATGAATTTAATTACATGAGTAGACGTTAAAGAACTCGTAATTACATTACAAAATCGAATTTGGGCGAGTGAAACTCTTGAAGTTGATCTTAGCGTGAAAGTGTAGTATTTGAATTTCATGGGTGAAAGGTATTTTGTGAAGTAAGGACTTGAAACTTTTATTCCGACTCTTTGTCTCTGTGTAAGCCGTTGTGGGGGGATTATTCCCGCCAAGGTGGGTCTGCTATGGCGGGATTGGCTCCGACGTAGTGGCTAATCGCGACTTAAGTCAAAATTGAACCATAAAATTGTTATTTCCGGCGAGTTATGTTTTCTAAAGTTTAGAGACGATCCCATGTGATTTTTTGATAGTTTTCCATGACTTTTAGTGCTAAAGACAAGTATTTCACTCCACTAATATGTTTTTCGATCCGTAAAACTTAGATTCTTGGGTGATTATCATTAGGGGAGGTGAGGGTTATGAACTGAATTGGATGGTGGGAAAAAACCCTAGCCGCACTTTAGGATTATGGATTTGGTCTTGGGCTATTGAGTTTGTTATAATCCAGGTAGTTAGACCTTAATTTATTGTTAAGGACGTGGAATTTGAGAATTGCTCCGGAAGCGATACTCGTTGTATGTGTTTACTTTGTTGTGATTGCTGGTATATGTTGTACATACTAAAATAGTCGTGTGATAGTACAAATATAGTGTGTTTGTGTACTGATGTTGCACTTTCTCATTCTTTGTTGAGTACATGACATCTGCAAGTGGCTATTGATAGACCTCAGCTAGGAGATTTGAGATCGAGATTGGATTTCAAGGTTGAGCAGGTTCTTTTAGGCTCCCACGGAATACTTCAGTTTTGTTTAGTCCATTTCTTCAAACTCAGACTATTTTTAGATACTTCATATGTTTGGTTGAAGGTTGTACCTTTTCTCGTAGAATTGTTGCACTTTAGAGTTTTGGTTCATTGACTTTCAGGTTGTAGGGGTCATTTCCGCAATCGCTTAGTACTGGTTTGTCAAACTTTCAATGTTTATGGGAACTCCAGTTTATTTCTAAATTTAAACCCCTTCCGTATCTTTGAATGCCTCAGTTTTTGTAAATTTGTTAGATGGGTTGTGAATAGTTCTTAACCGGAGGGTTAATGTGGGTGCCCATCACGACGATCAAGGTCGTGACAGTATTGCTGACCTTACTTTTGGGTTTTTGATTCCATCACATATAAGGCTAAAATCATTAAACACAACTTTAGTTTTTGCACTCTCAAAAAAGATTGAATAATATTGCAAATACCACAAACCTGAAATATCTTCCGACGGAACAACAAAGGACATGATATATGTATCTTCATTCCTAGGTTTATATTTCAGGGTTTCATGTTGTAGATATCTTTCTAAGTTAGAAAAAAAGTGGATCAGTGATTGTTTTTAGTGAGTATCGTTCGGAATGATATCTAGAGTTAGCTATTTGGGTTGTTAAAGCCTAAATTAACTAGACTTAGTTGCTTAGATCTCTTTGTAGAAAAGTTACTCCATTGACGGAGAAGGGATTTAGAATTAAATTCCTACGTTAAAAGAGTTTGTAATCTGAGCATTGCTCAATTTTTAGTGAAATGCAGTAGGGTTGAAATCATGTGCATACAAGTCGCAGCTTTTAGCGCCCTTGAGCATGGGGGTTTCCACGTAAATTGCTTGTGTCTTTCACTTTATTGTTTGGATTTTTATTACTGTCTTGTTGTGTGAAGAGACATGTCCTTGATGAATAGTAGGAACATATATTCTATCACTTAACTAGTTAACACCTAGAGAGAATCATGTGGAAGACTGGTTGCTCCACTAAACTTGGAGGAAGGACAATCATCAACAAGGCCTTTTAAGGTTCAATGGACAGTTCTATAGATGGTGGAAGACAAGAATACACAACTTCTTGATGGCTGAAGATAACGAGTTTTGGAATGTAGTGCTCGAAGGTCCGTATGATCCAACTATTGAGGTAAAGGAACGACAAATCACAAGAGTGATTCCCAAAACATAACATCAATACAATGAGGCCAATAGGATGAAGATCGAGAAGAACTATAAGGCTAAAGAGTTGTTGGTATGTAGAATTGGTGTTGTGGAGTACAATTTGATCTCTGCTTGTGACTCAGCCAAGGAGATTTATGACTACCTTAAAATAGTTCTCATGAAGTAACACAACAAGTAAAAGAGACAAAGGTAGACATGATGACTACTCAGTATGAAAACTTTACTATGAAGGAGGGAGAAAACATTCATGACATGCACACCATATTTTATTCTATCACTAATGAGTTACATTTCTTGGGAAAACTTTCTCGTCCAAGAAAATAATTCAAAAAGGTACTTCGAATCCTTCCCAAGTCATGGTCAAGTAAGATTGATGCTACTGCTGAAGCTATGGACCTAAAGGTCCTAATTGGAAATCTTCAAACACATGAGATGAACAATAATGAAGAAGCGTAAAAAAAGGAGGCGAAGAGGGACAAGTCGCTAGCTCTCAAATTGGCATCAAGTGAAACTTTTGAAGAAGATGAAGACTAGGCGTACCTCACTAGGATATTTCAGAAAATATTGAGGAAACATGGAGTTTTTCGGATGGCAGGAAACTCCAACATAGTTGCCAATGCAAATGACCTATTCCAGAAGTGTGGAATACTAGGGTATTTCATCGGAGATTGTCCTATGCACAAGGTTAAATATAAAGACTATGCAAAGGCTGGAGGAGACAAAGACAAGAGAATTGAACTGATCCCTGATAAGAAAGGAAGAAAAGTTGTTGTTGACTATGTTGTGAAGAAGGCTCTTACTGTCAGGGGAGATTCTTCAAGTAACTCAGATGAGGCATTACATCCTGAAGATGCCTCCATGATCGTACTTAAAGATGATTAGGATCCCTATGATGAAATGTTTTCCTTCATAGAAAAATGATGAAAAATCTGAAGAAGAGGTAACTCTTTACGACCTTAAATAGAATTTACATGTTTACTCTATTAAAAGATCGAGAAATGTAGTTGTTTTGTTGATCAACTCAATCAATGAGTTGACTACTAAAAAGTATGTCACGAATTATAGTCTGGATATGTTTCAGGATAAAAATGTGGCCTTGATTTCTCAGATGTATGCAATGGAAAAACAAATGATTGTTCTGAAATCTGATAATCTAGAACTCAGGGATAAATTAAGGGATAATTGTGTTAAAGGAAAGAGTGAATCTAGTAGCCTACAACTTGAACTAGAAACTAGCATGAGCACCTCCGAAATGAAATTGGTTGCGGCCTTGGAAAGAAGTAATAATTTACAATGGGACCTGGTTGGTCTCAAAGAAGAGATGGAACAATCTTTTAAATGGACCACTTTCTCGAAAATGCCTGCATATTTTACTAATAAGGGTAAAAATGATGGGAAGGGTTTAGGAAGTGTGAACATACTCCCTCCCTATAGTCTTCATATAAAGTATGTGTCATTGTCTGACAATATGTTATGCCTTCATTGTGGGCCCAATGGTCATCTGAAGAAGGAGTGTCCTGCTTGGAAGAGAACCAAAAAAAGCCTCTTAAACTACTCAAAATGGAAAATATACAGAACAAGGGACACCTGGTCTTAGTTAAATCTCTTCCCATCACAAGAGAAAGACCATATTACCATACTGTACAAAAAAGTTTCTTATAGTGCCTTTATCTGTTTACTGTTTACTGGGGACTCAGACTAAAATGGGTTTCCAAATCTAACAAGTAAGCCACGTTGAAGGGAGTGGAAAAAGTAGTAGACAATGTTGTCTCATGGATAGTGGATTTTCGTAGAACATGACTGGATATATTGAGAAGTTCCTCTCTCTCAGGGCACTTCAAGGTGGAGGTGTCTCTTTTGACAATGAAAAGAAATGATATATTTTGGGAGTTGGAAGAATTAGCAAAATATGTTGAACATTCTATTGAGAATGTATATTATATAAATGGGTTGAAATAGAATATTCTTAGTGTCTCACAAATATGTGACAAAGGAAATGAAGTTAGGTTCCTGTCAGAAAGGTGCATTGTTCCAAATCTAATTTCTACGGAGGTGATCTTAACGGCTAAAAAGTTCAAGAACATGTAAGTTGCTGATATAATACTGCTCAAGGAGATGATCTAACTTGTCTTAGTGCCCAAAGTGAAAATGCTAGCTTGTGGCATGGAAGACTTGGTCATGTGAGCTTCTCTATGCTGATCAAAGTAGTACCTAAGGGCCAGGTTCATGGATTACCAAAGCACAAGTTCAATGATGATAAAGTGTGTGATGCATGCATCAAAAGGAAGAATGTTAGATCATCTTTCAAATCCAAGAAATAAGTGAGTACATCAAGTCCTCTTGAGCTAATTCACATGGATCTTAGTGGCCCCGTGAAGATTCAAAGTAGAGGTAGGAAGAGGTATATGTTTGTAGATGTGGATGATTATTCAAGGTTCACTTAGACTATGTTTCTAAGGTCCAAAGATGAAACGTTTGATGTGATGAGGGTATTTGCTAAAATGATTCAGATAAAGTTAAATTGCAAGAGCGCAGGGATCGGGTTTGATCATAGAACCGAGTTTGAAAGGCCCATTTGACAATTTTGTGCTCAAAATGACATTCATCAGAACTTTTTAGCTCCATGAACACCTCAGAAAAATGGTGTGGTGGAAAGGAAGAATAGAACTCTGGTTGGCATTGCCAGAACCATGCATATTTATTCAAGTCTTTCGAAGAAATTTTGGGCTGAGGAAGTCAACAATGCTTATTATATGACCAATTAGTGCTTGATTAACTTCATTCTTAACAAAAATCCTTATGAATCTTATTTAATAGACAGCCTAGATTAATTTATCTGAGGGCTTTTGGATGCAAATATTTTGTACTAAACAATGGGAAGGACGATTTGGGTAAATTTTCCTAGAAGTGATGAAGGAGTGTTTGTGGGATATTCCTCTTTAAGTAAATCTTATAGAGTCTACAATAAGAGGACTTTATGCATTGAAGAGAGTGTTCATATGATCGTTGACAATATTGGTGGTATTAAACATCTTAAGACTAAAGATGATGATAAGATAGAAGAACTTCTTCAGATTCAGAGAGATAATCTGAATGAGTTTCAAGCGGAGATATCTCAAGATCCAATTGTTATTGAACCAGATAACCATGAAGAAGTCATTGAAGATGTAGAACCTTAAAAGGGACCTGGTATGGTTGATAATTCTAAGCCAAGGGATGCAATTCAGTCTGAAAATGATAATTATGTGTATGAAGAAGAGGAAGATGATCAACCTTTACCCTTGACTACTAAGTAAAGGTAGAATCACAAATTTCCCTATCCTCTTGATAATATCATTTATCCTTTGAACTTTGGAATGCAAACTACAACAAAAACTAGAAATCTAGTTGCATTCTCATCTTTCATACCGAATATTGAGCCAAAGAATATCAAGGAGGCCTTAAAATTAATTCATTAAGAACTTTACCAATTTGAATGGAGTAAAGTATGACACTTGGTTCCTAGGCCCAATGATAGAACTGCAATAGGAACCAAATGGGTGATCAGAAAAGAGATGGATGAGCATGGAATTCTTACATGGAACAAATAAAGAGTGGTGGTGCAGGAATATAACCAAGAAGAAGGCTTCGACTATGATGAAACCTTTTCCCCCGTGGCAAGGATGAAGGCTATCAAAATTGTTATTGCCTTTGAAGCTTTCATGGAGTTCAAATTGTTTCAAATCAATTTGAAAAGTGCATTCCTTAATGGTCATATAAAAGGAAAGGTCTATGCGAAACATCCCCTTAGATTTGAAGATATTTGACTACCCAAATCATGTGCTCCAATTGGACAAGACCCTTTATGGCTTGAAACAAGCTCCCAGAGCTTGGAATGAGAGACTATCCAAGTTTCTTCTCGAAAATGGGTTAAAAAAGTAAAATTGATAACACTTTTTACTTGAAACAAGAGGTACAAAATTGGTCATTATTCAGGTATATGTTGATGATATCATATTTCGGGCAACTTCTAAAATAATGTATGAAGAATTTATTTCATTGATAGGAGGTGAATTTCAAAATAGCATGATGAGAGAATTTTGTTTCTTCTTAGGTTTATAGATCAAACAAGCTTCAAATGGTACCTATATTTATCAAGAAAGTATATCAAAGAGTTGTTGTTGAAGAAATTTCAGGCGATGGATGCAAAGCCTATTGATACTCCCATGGGAACAAACTCAAAGATGGATGTTGATGACTCTGGTCCTATGGTGAATGAAACTGTGTATAGACTCATCATTGGTTCATTGTTGAACCTGACGACAATAAGTAGACATGATATTGTGTTCAGTGTGGGTATTTGTAAGAGGTTCCAAACATGTCCCATGGAGTCTCACTTGAAAATTGTGAAGCAGATCTTAAGGTATTTGAAAAAAATAGAGGACCTAGTCCAGTTCTATCCTTCATGTGATTCTTTAACTAGTAGGATATGCAGATGCAATGCAAATTATGCAGGATATCAAGTTGATAGAAAGAGCACTTCAATAATGGCTCACTTCATGGGCTCTTCTCTTATCTCCTGGGGAACTAAAAAGCAAAACTCAGTGGTTCTTTTTTACAGTAGAAGTAGAATATGTAGTAGTTGCATCTTGTTGTGCTCAATTACTGTGGATAAAACATCAACTTGAAGACTTTAGAGTGCTTACTAACACTATCCCTCTCATCTGTGATAATACAAGTGCTCTCAATATGGCCAAGAATCCAGTTAAGCATAAAAAGACCAAGCACACTAATGTCTGACATCACATTCTTAGAGATAATATTGAAAAAAGAACCATTTGTATGAAGTATTGTAGGACTGAAGATCAAAATTGATGATAAATTCACCAAGGCTATGAGTAAGAACAGTTTGAGAACAAAAAGTTGAGGCTGGGATTGTTGAAGAGGACAGAACCTAATTTATCTAAAGCCACCAAACACTCATTGGCTATGATCAGTAGGCATGTATCCTCGACAACAGTAATGCTTGTTTTGATAGGACCAACTGCCTACCTTCTCAGGTGTACACTCATAATGAATTGTTGGAACAAATAAAGCACATTACAACTCTGAGATGATCATCTTCAAACTACAGAGAGGGACTTGATCCTATCTCAAAGGTCAACATTCTGTGCATTAATTTTTGGAATATTAATGAGAATTGTTGTCACTGTGATGTGTCAATCATCTTTCTTCTGACCTTTGTCCCATTACTTTAAGTCCAAGCGATGCATCTACACAAAGGGATCACGTGACACACCTCTCATTTCCTTTAATGCCATTCCCTTGCCTTTCTTCCTAAATTGTTTCAAACATTCTTCTTTAACTTTTTTGAAACCCTAGAAAATACTCTCTCTTTTCTTCTTCTCTTTTCCAAAATGTCTCATTCTCCATCCTCCTCTAGCAAAATGATGGAAACCTTGAATGAAATTGACCCTACTGCCTTTTATTCTTCGACTAATAACCCTTCGTCAACCATTCTTCCGGTTGAGATTACTAGATCCATTAGTAAAAAAAACTATACTTGACCCCAATCTAGACCTGAATATCCCTTTAGAGTCATCTCAACCTAGTCCTTCTCTCACTATTTTATCTTATTTTCTGTTCGAAGGAGATATTCCTGAAGGAAAGAACTTTGAATTTAATATCCTTGCTGCAAGGGAGGAGTTAGTAGTTGAAAGTCTTGCAGAAATGACTGTAGTATTTAGAACACCTTTTTCCAAAGAAATAACTCAGGAAAATTCCGTTGAAACCCATGTCCTATGTTAGACAGGATACCAATAGTTGGTCTTCCTCCAGTCTCTTCTAATGAGGAAGAAGATGAGGACAACTTTCCTTTTAGATGGACTATACAAAGAAGGATGCTTCCTATCTCAAACAAAGGAAATGAAAAAGTGACAAAGGAAACACCAACAAGGCAAAATCCTACCAGGGGTGCTTCACAGAAGTTCATGAATGATGCCATAAAATCAAATAGGGCTAGTACTATAGAAATCATAAAAAGAAGGAAGTATGGGCTACACGAAAAGGTAATTCATGATGAGGGGTAGTGGAAATTTCAAATGAATAGTAGGACAATGACATTGTAGGCGAGGACGTAGAAAAGAAGGAAATAAATACCAAGCAAGAACAAGGAGAAACATAAAAGCAAATAACCTTCACGAAAAAGGGCCAATGTGTCAAAGAAGGGAAAGAAAAAGGTGAAGGAGACATCCAAGAGAAAGTTTGAAGTGTCACCTAAAAGATAAGTGTCACTTGATAAATGAATTATTTGGAAACCTTGAGTCCGAATCTGAAGAGGGACAAGGTCCGAAGAATAAAAAGATGAGGGCTGAAAAGAAAGGATATAAAGGATAGTGTCGAAAATCTGATGAAATGAAAAGTTCTTAATGGGAGGGTCTTCAATTCTGAAATAATCTAAAAATCAAGGATGTGCACTGTTGATGCAGTTTAAATCCAATCATGGACCCACCTGTTCACAAGTCACACTCTTGTTCTGCATGAGCAACAAGTGAGAGATTCTTACTAAAACTATGAGGTTACTAAGTATGGTAGCATCAACACGAGTAGGTGATAGGATTCTTCATCTGAATGAGGAGAGATTGGGTGGAATCTTGAATGTCCCAGGAATGGGATAAAATCCGTGATTTGGAAATTTTGCTCCACATTTATTTAATAAAGTTTTAATAATAATTATAAAAAATAAAAATAATAAAATATATATACACCCAGCGTATGAGATCCCAACTTCCGTAATAGAACAATTAATTTATTTATCTATAGAAAGATATAGATCTTTATATGGATCTATCTCCATATCTAAATCTGTTATGAAATTTTTGAAGGACAAAAAACAAATTATTTTTTATTTGGTAAGGTTATTTCATAAATACTATCTTTTACATATCTAAAAAAATAAGTTAAATATACTATATAAATATTACTACTTACTTTCTCATCTTAAACTTCACGTCAAATAAGTATTTTTCTTAAAGGTTAACTCGATTTTTCTAATTAAATATAATTTCTATAATTGTGATAAATATTTTTCAACATTTCTTCAAAGTTAGGAAAGCTTAATTAATTAGTAGTTTTCTAATTTTTATTAATTTTATTTTTAGAATACCAATTTTATCAAATAAGATAATCTTGTAACATAATTATTTTTAATTTAATAAGTTATGACTATTTAAAAAATAAACGGTTTTATTTGAATGATTTAATTTGAGCAATTTTGGCAATCCAAGTCCCCTTAAATCGCCAATCCGCGTATGCCACGTAAGCGAGGATATGGATTGTGCTTCTTAACTTTTAGTCTCAACCCTCTCCAACAAATTTAATTAACTCATCTTTTAATATATAACTATATTATATATATATATATATATATATAATATAGTTATATATATATATAAAATTATTTTAAACCCTTTTTTTTATTAACCATCTGATCAAACGATCAGATGACCGAGATCAAACCAAGACTTTTCAACATAGTCTCTACCACTACCGCCCTAGACTCTACTCTGTTTCTAGAAATTAAGTGAACCCTTTGTCTTCTCCAGAGAGAGATCAAACCAATGCCTCTTCAACTTTTTACACAGAAAACCCAAGGCTCCTCTCCCATCGGCCGCCCACGCCCCGTTCCTCAGACCTATGCGGACATCGATTCTCATTCATTGGGACAGACAAGAGAAAAGCAAAGGAAAATGACTAAAAACATCATCCATTATCATCCGAGGGAACATCGAAGAACTGAGGGAAGATATCGATCAACGTCCAAAAAAACAGTTAAGAAATCCGAGAATCAACTGGTTTTTTTGTCTCTTTTCTTTCTGTTTCTCGAGTTTGATCCAGAAAAGGAGTTCGGATTTTGGAATATCTTGACGTCAAAGCTTTAGCTCATTTCTCCACACAAGATTAGTATTTGGTTTACTCAACGTTATTTTTACATATCATTTTTGCTTTTGCTCTTGCTAGCGTTTTCTTTCATTCTTTATAAAATGTGAGTGTTTTGTATATTCTTGTCGCTGGTTTTAAATGTATGGTTATATTGAATAAGTTTCTTTATTTTCAAGAATATGTAGTACAACTCTTTCCATGTCTCATTTCTATTCTCATGGATAAAAGATATTAAGCATGGATTAGTGCATATAGTGAGTCATTGATAATCGTTATGGTTTTGTTATTGTTTGAAAGTAAGGATACAAATATATATATAAAAGAAATTATACTCATTATCGCTTGTGTGTTGAAAAACGAAGAGTTTGCTTTTAAGGGAGTATTTAGTTTGCATCTTTAAGCTCCAAATTCTGTCCCAAAATGATCTCCTCATGGATCTATCATGTGATTTCTTTGAAATATATTAGGTCGAATGTTGTATTTACTTTGAATGATCAAATTTATAACGTTTTCAGTCAAGTAATTAAGTGAATCAGAGCTTCATCACATTATAGTTATTACATGAACATGCCTCGTTAAATTTGTATAAATGCATACAGTTGAGACCATTAGAGTCGTCCTAATACGCCATGTTATTAGCTTTAGTTGGTTGCGTCATTCTTTAACTAAAAGCTTTTAAGTTAAATAGTTTGGGAAGTGTTCGCTGCCATCTATCTGTATGTTGAACATTTTGACATGGTCTGATAAATATTCGAACATTAAAAACTCTCCTTGAATCAACCACGTTTTTGAAACGACAAAATATTTCCCCTGTTTTAAGTTTTAAAAATGGTAGCATGTTACATTGTTATCGGTTTTTCTATTTTCTGCCTCTGTTTTGTTTGGGACAGGTTTTCTAAAGTTAGTTAATGAAGACAAAAAGGTTAGTTTTTTCCAAGAAATGTGTAACGCAGATAAAGACATGTAATTCTTCTTTGTCTATTAGGTGTGTTTTCCAATTGGTATTAATTGTTGTGTCTCTTCTCATGATATCTGGATGTACGGTAGAACATGAACAAATCTCCGAATACAAATGCCTCTTTATATTTAATAAAGTGCACTACTTATTTGCTGAAAGTTGGTATCTTCAAATTGCACATTTGTGTTGTCTCATCTTATTGTGAAATACATGAGATTAATTTTGTCTGCTAGCTTGTCCTAAGTTTTTCGTGCACCTTAGCTTGTTGTCTATAAAATATGGAAACTCGTAGCTGCTTATGTTGATAATATAAAATCAATTTAGAATCAGCTTAAAAGTGCAAGACATGTCTATATTACTGCATTTGAGTTTTACCGCAATTTCATGAGATGATTTGCATTGCTCTACTGTTAAGTGAAATTCATGTTTAGGATCCACCAACACTTTTTCTTAATGTGTTGACTTGCAAATAATAGGACAATGTTCTTCTCTTTCTCACGACTCATTTTGGTTGATCTGAAAACACACATTAGACAACCCTTTTACTTGCTTGTAGTTTGGATCAAGAAGTTGAGGCTAAACTATAATAAATCGACATCAACCTAAAATATTTTCTTATATATATGTAAAGGTGTGTGTGTGTGTGTGTGTGTGAAGTAGCAGCTCTCTTGCATCTAGCAGATGTCTTAACTTATTAAAAATAAGTATATTTGCTTAAGATTTCTTTTCCAAGAGTCTGCATACAGGAGAAATTAGAATGTTTATTTTTTTTTTATAAATTCTTTTCATGTTTATAATATTGACGACTTGTTGTATTATTTTATAGTAAAAATGACATGCTATTTTTTTTATTTTGGCACATGTACACTTGGGAGCGCATTTGGAGTTGTGATATAGCTCCATCTCTCTAGAATTATATAAGTTTTAGTTGACCCTTAATAGGAGTTAACCTTAATATTATTTAGTTCTAGTATTTAGATCTTAATTCTTCATCTTTGAAATAATTAGACGACTTTTAGACCGCTTAAGACTAAAGGTAGTAGAGCAATGAGTTGGGGTAAGTAACCAATAGTTAGACCCATTTTAATTTATTTTACATCACCCTTTTTCGAAAAAAATTATATTTACCATTATCAATTTTTTTAAATCGAATATTTCTAAATTATTTTAATTTTGTAACATGTTATTTCAAGATTTTAGGTATGTTAACAGGTTCAAAAAACAAGGTACATACATATATATGTCATACCTAGACATAACTTATTATTTTGTGACACTTCATACTATTTTCCACATATCTACTATCATTTTTTTAAATGTTACTATTTTTATAGTTATAAATCCTTACACTTTAATATACACATTATTTTATTACATGTTTATAATCACTACTATCTTATTTTATTTTCTTTTACGTCTTAATAAAATGATATATTTTCATAAATTCAACATTCATATATTTTTAGGACACCTTCACTAGGATATAATTATCATACATTTTAGTTCATTTATGTATTTATTTTTCTTACCATATAATAAACATACTACTACAATTTTGTTTAATAGACATATATATGTTGTACCTTGTATTTTATCCTTTTTAAAACTAATAAAATTTACTTACCATTAATTTTAAAGGACATAAATAAACAAAATTTTCTAATCATATTTTCTTAAATTGAGTTTGAGGACTATCTTCGGATAGGCTCAAAGGGATGCTTAACACCTTCCCCTCGAGTAACCTAAACCTTACTTAGAATGTCACTGATTTCGCAAATCAAAACAGATTTTGCATTTACATATTAAAAAATGGGTTTCCTTATATTTTCTTTCAAATTTAGGTGGCGACTCTAAAACAAAACAATATTTTCTTTCAAAATTAGAGTGTCAGCTATATTATGTTGTGAATTATTTCGGCTTGGTTCGAAATAGGGTGCGATAGCTTGCGATTCTGCTGGGAATTACTTAGGTTTTAACCTTATAAAACTTGATTTAGGAATAATACTTGTGATTATTTGTTTATTTCTGTTTGTTTGCTTTTACGAATTGATATATTCTTTACTGAAAGGTTACAAGTGAAATCCAAGCTTGTGTTCCTTATTTGTTTTAAAACACTACTTCTTACGGCTTTTTTTACATTGTCATTTGCACATTCTATCGAGTCTTGGCCGTACACGCACTGTACACGCGAGGGGTGTTCTTGTTCTCCTCCAAAACTCTCTTTGGATTCTTTAATTTCAGAGTTGGTGCAATTATGATAGTGCACCTTTTCGCAATTACTCAGTCCCACTATAAATCATCTAAGAAAAAAAATCTTTCACTTAGAATAGGCCATGTTGCATAGCCTTGGGCAAGACAATATATGGTATTGTAATTGCTCTTAGGAAACAACCTAAATGTCACAGAGTTTCTTTTTTAGAACTCGATGACATACGCTTTATGTGAAATTGATATAAATTATCCAAACTAAACACTTAGCGGATTTGGAGAAAATAAACTGATCATACCCTTTACCCTTTTTTTCAGATGCAAATCAATCAAAACCTTCCTAGCATCTGGATGATGACTAAGGTCCTCAAACTTTGAAAGAGTGGTGGGGTAACGTCAAAGTGACATACGGAGCTGAGATTATGCCACACTTAGAGTCATTAGCTAATCTATTGGATGTGGAGGTAAACAAGTCATTCATTAACTACCCCCAACCGGGTCGTGTCGGGTATGCTCATTAATGACGCAACGAGACCCCGACGACGGTCCGTCGCAGATGCGACGGTCCGTCATTGGTTCCGTCACATGTGCCCTAGTTTTGAAAATAATTGAAAGACGTACCTGGCATGACGGATCCATGCGATGGTCCGTCGCATGCGTGATGGTCCGTCGATGTGTCTGTCAGTGACTGTTGCAGTGTGATTTTCTACAAAATTTTCTGGTGATGTCCCTGCAAATTTAAAACCCATTAGTAGAAAATGCTACCATTACTAGAAATAAAACTATAAGTATTGGGTTGCCTCCCAACAAGCGCCTGATTTAACGTCGCGGCACGACTGAAGACGCTTGATTACTCAGACCTCATCAAGATGGTATGCCTCGATTCCTTCATTCGTTGATTCAGCATGCCCAAAATAGGGTTTTATTCGTTGTCCATTTACCTTAAACCGCACACCCTCATTGGTTTCTAACTCAACTGCTCCATGAGGGAATAGTTGGGTAATCAAGTAAGGGCCAGTCCAATTGGACTTGAGCTTGCCCGTAAACAAACGCAATCTAGAATTGTATAAAAGCACCAAATCCCCAACCATAAACTCTTGTTTTTCACTTTTTAGGTCATGGTGCTTCTTCATCTTTTCTTTGTGGAATATAGCAGATACTGATTGGAGCTCACCACTCTGCCTCATGGACCTACAAATGTTGAAGGTCGCTTCTTCATTGTTCAACCGAAATTTCATCTGCCCCTTTTCCATATCAACTAAGGCTCCACCCGTAGCAAGGAATGGCCTCCCAAGAATAATAGGCACTTCAAAATCGACTTCACAATCAAGGATAACAAAATCTGCCGGAAATATGAACTACTCTACTTTTACTAGCACATCGTGGAGTATCCCTAGGCCTTTTCACTGTTCGATCGGCCATCAATAGCCGCATCACAATGGGATTCGGGTCACCCAAACCCAACTTCTTGTAAATCGAGAGGGGCATGAGATTTATGCTTTCCCCCAGGTCACATAATGCTTTTGCAAAATGTAATGACCCGACTGTACAAGAAATAGTGAACGCACCCGGATCTTCTTTCTTTTGTACGAGAGATCTTGTAGCAATAGCACTACAATGTTGCATTCTATCATCATCCTCGAAAGTGATCGATCTTTTCTTTGTAACCAGATCTTTCATAAACTTGGCATAACCGGGCATTTGTTCTAGAGCTTCTACCAAAGGGACATTGATAGAAAGCTGCTTCAACATTATTATAAAACACTGATATTTACCATCCTCGGTCTTTTTCACTAATCTTTGAGGAAAGGGGGTGGTGGTCTAGGCATGGGAATTACCTTTATAGGCACTTCATCATCTTTTCCAGTGTTATCTTCTACTTCACCACTACCCTCTACCACCTTATCATTATCTTTTATCACCTTTTCCTCCTTAGATGACATAGATGGGTCAATGGTCTGCTTACCAACCCGAGTAGTGATTGTCATACAGTGTCCGTCTTTTTTTGGATTTTGGACAGTGTTGCTAGGAAGAGTGACCGGTTGCCGTGTGTTCACAGTCGCAGATAATTGGGCCATTTGCAACTCAATTTCTCTTAATCGATATTGCATGTGTATCGACTTTCTGCCCAATACCCGCTAAATCACTCCTTAACTCTTTACTGTGCTCATCATTAGCATCGAACCTCCTCATCATTTTGTGCAACATATCCTCAACTCGCGCCATTCTATCTCCACCATCCCTAGGAGTAACTTCACGATTTTGAGGAGGGACATAGGGCTCATTCCTATCATTTCTGTTACCATAGTTACCCCTGTTGAAGTTGTTGTCGCGGTTGTAGTTTCCATCTCGGACATAATGACCCTCCCGGTTATAGTTACCATAGATCCGACCTTGGTTTCCTTGACCTTGGCGTAAATTCTCCTGATTTGCGCCTTGGGCACTCGGTCGGAAACCCCCCGGCTGTTCATTTACCGCATAGGAATTCTCCTCATAATAGCATTCATAATTTGGTGGTGGTGATTTAGACAAGTAGTTAACTGCATTTATCTTTTTTGTACCCCCAGTGATATGTTTTAATACCAACCCAAGCTCAATTCTCATCTGAGCCATCTCTTCACGAATCTCATCTGTGGCTGGGTTGTGAGTGGATTGCACTGCAAAGGTATTTCTCCTAGTATCTGACTTCCTAGTACTCCAAGCTTTATTGTTCCGGGAGATTTTCTCTAACTTTTCGGCAATCTCAGCATAAGGACACTCCCCATAGGAACCACACACTATAGTATCCAACACCTCTTTATTATTATCATCCTGTCCCGATAGAAGTATTCCTTTAGTGACTCATCATCTATACGGTTATTTAGGACGTTTCTCAAAAACGAGGTGTATCTATCCCAAGAACTACTAACTGACTCTCCTGGTAGTGCCACAAAGTTGTTCACTCTGTCTTTGTGGTTTAGTTTCTTGGAGACCGGGTAGTAATGTGCTAAGAAAACGTCCCTTAGTTGGTTCCAAGTGAAAATTGAGTTATAAGGGAGCTCAGTGAACCAAATAGAAGCCTCTCCCGCCGGTGAGAGAGGAAAGACTCTTAGCCCTATTACATCCAAATCCAAATCAGGCCTCCCTACACAACTTTTACACACTGCCCTTACCTTAGCTATATGGGCATGTGGATCCTCAGAAGGTAGCCCTGAAAACAAACCTCTGGCAGTGACCATTTGCATCAGGCTACTAGTTACCACAAGGTGTGGCCTGGTGGTAAAGGGGGCAAGACAAGTGGCCCACGGAGTCTGCTATATTGTCATAGCCTCTGTAGTATTCTTGAGGACGTGGAGCGGGATTTTGTCCCCTCTGTTGGTTTTCACCCGGAGCATCAGGTAATAACTGACCATGAACATCAACCGGAGCTGGGATGTTCTGGTTTGGATCATCTTCATTAATACCCAAGTTTCGATTCATGTTGCGTAGTGTACACTCTAATTTGTGATCATAGGGAAACAAGGGTTCTCTTCCTCTCCGTGTATTTGGCATACAAGGAAGATAGTTCTGCAAGAATAAAAAAAAATTAACAAATTAAAATTAAGAAAATATCGACTAAACTATAGTAATAAGTTTAAGTTAATCTAAAAGTTACTTTCCCCGGCAGCGGCGCCAGAATTTGATAAGGCTCAAATTTACTTCTCAAATAAGAAGTAAAGCAGTTGTATCAAGTAAAGAACCCAACTAATGAGGTTGGGATCGTTCCCATGAGGAAAATAATTTAGACTTAACTTCAATCTATTATTACTATTATTTAGTCAATTATTTCCTTAGAAAACAAAGGCAATAAAAGGGGGGTTATTTCTAAATGAATGAAAATAACTAGCTAAATTAAAGTAGACAACTAACAGATTCAAATGTTGGAGTTTAATCAATCAATAAAAGTAACTAGGGTTTAAGTGTTCCCCACAGGTTCCTAACTTGATAATTCTAACTATAACAATTCTTTCCTAGTATCTTGCATGCAAAGTGATAAGTTATGTATTTCTAAATCCTTCGTCCAGCATCTACAAAATTTCACTCCGCACCTTGGTCCGGCTACGTGTGTTGCTACACTAACCCTTACCTTTACCTCATATTAAGCATTGTATTCGATATTTGACTAAGTTAATACCTCGTACCAATAAATACTAGCCTATTAGATAGTATACACTTAATCTATGTTGATAATTATTTTTCTATTATCTACCTCCTTGGTCCGACAAGTAGCATTAAGGCGAGTTCTAACGTTGGTCATCCATTAAAAAGACTTCTAAATGAAAGAATTATCAATACATGCAAGACACTATTCTAGAATTGTTATTTTAGTTAGGTTTTACCTCATTATTCGCCTATGGTTCCCACAACCATAGTTATGGAGTTTAGTTACCCATAGTCATAAGCACAATATTCATATATGTAATATAAGAATTCATGCACTTACTTCAATTAGAAAGAATAAAATCCAGAAATTTACTTGATTAATCGACAAATCACTAACAATCAACTCCAGAGAAGAGTGTAACAATCCAAAGTCTAATATCCAAAATAATCTACTAACAAAGAATCTAACATAAAAGTGTTTTTCCCACAAAAGTCTAACTATACGAGAGTCTAACTATATGAGAGTCTAACCCCAAAAATGGGGGTTTTACAACTATTTATAAAACAACAAAAACCTAATAAAAGAAGGACTCTACTTGCTGAAATTCTGTCAAAATGCGGCTGGACCGACGGACCTAGTGACGGACCGTCGCAGTTATGACGGACCGTCATGGACTCCGTCGTCCCATACTTTGCAAATTCTTCTGCTACTCTCTTCATTACCCTCGACGGCAGGTATGACGGACCATTCCAAGCACGAAGGTCCGTCGAGGGTCTCCGTTCGATAACACTTAAACTCATGGAATTTGGGTACTGGGACTACTTCTCTGATCATCACGACAAACCAGCAGGACGGACCGTCATGGATACGACGGTCCGTCATGCACTTCGTAAAACCCCACACTTGGTCAGACTTCTCCATCTTCCTTCAGCAGCTTCACTACGATGCAACCTACGGACCGTCATAGGAGCGACGGACCGTCACAAGCTCGTAGGTGGTAACTTTTCTGCATTTCTTGCTCAAAAACTTCCGCGTTCATCTTTAGACAGATTTTCTGCAAATAAAGGGAAACTTACATAATAATCAATACACAAAGGCTTTTGGACACACTAAACTTAAGAAAAAAACATTAAAAATACCGTGAAACCACGGTATATCAGTGCAGGAACACAAGAATCAAGGAAAATAACATGAAGTTCGGGGCATGACCACAAACGTCATTTGATTACTCATAGTCATGAGGCAAAATTCTATCTCCATACTTTATTTCCAAAAGTACTTTAACTTGAATCTTATATCTAAGAAAATTTCATTGAAATTCTGCAGGTACACTCAAGACCCAGACCAAATACTAAAGAAAGAAGATCATCGCAAAAAATAGGATTGTTAGCTTTCTGTCAAAATAACTCCAGCAACTGGAGCTTGTAAACTAACCTCACCAACAACTCCCCCAATCAGAGACCACCGTTTAACAACACCAAACTCCATAAGTATGGGGTCTTACATAGAAAATATCACTTAAACTCCACTGATCAGTTGTACATAGCTAACTTCGTCAAACTCCACCAACCAATGGCTATACATACTTGATATCGTCAAACTCCGCCAACCAAAGGTTGTACATAGCAAAAGTCGATCGAACTCCACCAATCGGAGGCTGTACACAACAGATATCGTCAAACTTTGCCAACTGAAGGCTGTACATATAAAACATTGACCGAACTCCATCGATTGGAGTCTGTACACAGCAAACATCGTCAAACTTTGCCAACCGAAGGTTGTACATAGATAACGTCGATCGAACTCCGTCAATCGAGCCTGTATATAAGAAAAAGAAGCAACACTCCGCCAATCATAGACTCCATCATAGTGATATCACTAAATGTCCACCGGCAGGGGGCATGCACACATAGAAACACTGTCATACACCGACAATTAAATTTACATAACAAACTTTTACATTACAATATCCCGCCAGTCGAGGGCCCCTATATTTCAAGTTACTTTACGTAGTCAGATGCGACCTTTACATTACAACAGTCGTGCCAGTCGAGGGCCTCTACATTACAAGTTACTTTACCTGCATCACATTTACAACACATAAAGGAGACACCAACAATCATTTGAACACATACACTCTACTCTTTACATTACTATCTCAATTTATAATTTTTTGAACCGCAATAGGTACTTTTCACCCTTTTTACATGTTTTGCATGATAACACATTACAACGAGGAAATCCCTCTAAGAACTAAACTAGGGCAAGTTAGTGCAGTGTTAAGCATCACTAGCTACGTCAAGGATTCACTTTCAAAACTCAGCTCGACTCGATATTCAGAAGTTCAGATTTCAATCTTACTCATAGCTCTCTGAGAGCTCAATTCATTATAGCTTGACACTGGGCACTTTTTGAAAATTCATCTATCTACAAGAAGTCTTCAGTAGAAATTGCTACAGATAATTTCATTCAAGTCTCTTAAAAACTATGTCTCGTCCCTATATTCGTGTTAATCTCTTCATACCTCACCACAAAAAGATTTCAGTATTACCATAATTCGATACTGGGAAAATTTTAATTAAAATTTGCTATGTTTATATGCTCTTGAACTACATATGAAACCTGAGATATGTAGGCAACTCAAAAGCCAGAGTTTGGTCATAACTCCATAAACAGTTCTTGCCAAGTTTTGCTCAAGGAGTATTTTAGTGGGTCGCCTAAAATTGGATCGTGTCTTTGTCCACGTCTTTTCTACTCTCTTCCATGAACAAAGAAAGGGGCAAGCTATTGACACTCAATTTTGGCTCTCCACATTTATTTAAATATATTATATAAATATTACTACTTACTTTCTCATCTTTATATTTCATGTCAAATAAATATTTTTTTTAAAGGTTAACTCGATTTTCTAATTTAATATAATTTCTATTATTGCGATAAATATTTTTCGACATTTCTTTAAAGTTAGGAAAGCTTAATTAATTAATAAGTTACTGATTTATATTATTTTATCTTAAGAATGACCAATTTTATCAACTAAGTTAATCTTGTAAAATAATTATTTTTAATTTAATAATTAATGGCTATTTAATAATGAAAAGGTTATAATTCGAATGGATTTAACTTGAGCAATTTTTGCAATCAAGTCCCCTTAAATCGGCCAATCCGCGTATGTCACATAGGCGAACACATGGATTGTGCCTCTTATCTTTTAATCTCAACCCTCTACTTTAATCCAACAGCTGCAATTAACTCTTCTTTTAATATATAACTAGTATAAGTACCCGCGCGTTGCACGGATATTTAAAATATAATATTTTTAAATTTATGAATAGCTAAATATGAATTATTATTGAGTAACAAAAGTGCATCATATATAATGTTTTAATTTTTCATATACAAATAATGCTAACAAAAATTTACGATAATTTATGTGTAATAAGAATATGTTCATAAAGACTCTAAACATTATTCCAACAACTTCTCCTTCTTCTAATATGATGAAGAATAATAACATATGTGGCAAGTGTTGAATTGATATATGTTTGCTAGTTGATTAAATTTTAAGTTCATAAATCAATCTAAAACCTAGTATTAAAATTATTAACTCTACTTTTAGCTAAAATCAACATATGAATTACTAGACTAATTAAAATTAAGCATCAAACCAACAAAATTATAAAAATAAATATACTACTTGTTCACTTCTTGTTCAAGTTCACATAGTCATATATAGTCACAAAAGAAAAACAAATTATGACATAATCGGTTATACTACAATCATCACAATCTGCATATAAAAAATAGAAAATGAATACTGCAAAATATTATATTAGATGTAATGCAAAATGACTATATCGATGAAATAATTATTATAGCAGTAATTTACGAACTAAAATTATTAAAGAATTATAGTCCATTGCCATGAAATTATTCAAAATTCCTCCTATCCTCAGTTTCTTCTTCCTCTTCCTATTCCTCTTGATTCTTGTTGCATTAGAGAGTAAGATGTCATTCTCCTTCAATTACAACAAAACAATGTCATTATCCTTCAATTATAACAAAACAATTTCACATGAGACATCACACAATTAAGAAAAAAGACATGTAAACAGACAAGACATGACTATTATATGTCTCCTAAATTTTCTTATCTAGATTTTTACTTGATTATAATATTTATTTTATAAATATTTGAATTGAATTTAAATTTGAATTCGTATTTTGAAGAGTTGGCTTAAGAAGTGGATAATGTTATTAAAATTAAGATTTTTTTCAAAGTTGTAGGTCATGAAGTTTATATTTATTTTTAGGAATAAAGTTAGTTATTATTTGAAATTTAAATTTTAAACTAATTATTTAGATATTTTGTGGTGGTTTGTTTAGAGATTTATTTTTTAAAGGACGCGATTTACTTTATTTTAATTGAACTTTTTCCTTTCTTTTATTAAATAAGGCATGTTGTGGATAGAACTTAATAAATTCAAAAGGAAAAAAAGGAAAAAGTAAATTCTGTTTCTAAAATCAATTAGTAAGTTTTCTTTTTTTTATTATTATTATTATTTTTATTTTTATTTCAAAACAGTAAATTCAGTTTCAAAATCGAAGAATAGTAACCAACTTTTTAGTTTTAGGAAACAAAGAACTTTTTTTAAAATTATTTCTTGTTTATTTGTAAAAATTACTTCAAAAATATTTTTAAAAAGTAAAATAACAACATTTTACTATTTAATGAAATGATTTTTCAGAAATTAAAAATTTATTATTCATTACCATCTACATTTGTTTTTTTACTGTAAATAAGGAGGTTGCGAAAAGATAGTCATTTTTTTTAAAAAAACCAAAGGGTTTATATATATATATTTATCTCCTTTTTTTTCCTTTTAAACAAATTTTAGAAGCATCATCAAAATTTTGTAGGAAAAAAAAGTTACCGTGTTTAAGTTAATTATAAAATGTTCTAAAATTTTGTTTATTGTAAAAAAAAATGGTTTTACAGTTGCACTGTTCTAATTTTTATTTTTTAAAAAATGATATAGATCTGATTAATTTTAATTATTTAAAAAATATGTTATTTTGTAGTAATTGAGTATCATCTACTATTATTATTTTTATATACATATTTAGTTTCATTATAAATTTTTTTACATTGAATTAGAAATTTTCAATCGGACAAACTTAAAAATTTTAAAATTGAAGGAAATTATTTCGATTATAAACTCACTAATTACAATCAAACATTAGATCTCAATTACACTACATATAGATATATAAATTATTACCTGAAGAAATCTCAGATCTTTTTTTCACAGTTATCTTCTAATTTGTCATTGCAAATGCTCTCACTGAAAGATTGTCCTCACATAAAAAGGCAAAATATGAAGAAAAAAATAATACTTATTGAAATTAACGAGTATCAAAGAGATTAAGACAAATTTGTTGGAAAATGATATTGTGCTTATAAAAGAAAAGTGATCAATATGCTTTTTGGAGAAAAAAAGTGTTCATGCGAGGGACAGAATAAGGAAGTGGGAAGTTGTGGTGGTTATAATTATGTTTTTGTTTTTTATTTATATTATTATTTTATATTTTATTAGTTTGACAATCAATTTTCATTAGTTACTGTATCATCTTATAAAAACTATAATATTATTAAAAAAAATTCAATATTAAAATAAAATAGAAAGAAAGTTAAAATACGAAAGTAACGGCAAGTTTTGAATTTTTGAAAAACACTAAAAGTTAAAAGCAAAAATAAATCTTTTTAATGTTAACTTTTTTATTTTTTAAATTTATTAAATTCATAATTAAGATTACTATTATTATGATAACATCTGTTTTATTATTATTATTATTATTATAGTTATTATTGTTATTATTATTATACATTCATTTTGCTATAAATAAAGAGGTTGTGGAAATATTAAATAAATAAATTTTTTCAAACAGTTTTTAACTATCTTTGAAAAAACTCAAAATTGAAGGATGTAATTACCATTTTGTAAACGTGTTTTTTAAATAAAAAAACAATAATTTCTATTAATTTAAAACTCTAACGTATCTTTTAAAATAGTAACTTCTTTTGTTTATAAAAAAACAAATTAGTTAATAATTTAAAAATTAAAAATTAGTGAATAAATGTGGCGCTGACACATAGGCACTATTACCTCTCCTGTTATT
>NC_028647.1:25028803-25046877 GCF_001406875.1 Solanum pennellii | reverse complement strand
TTGATTATTTGGGGGCGATCCTTATTTGTCTTATCCATTGTAGTATTTCTGTATAAGTTTCAGGAATGGAAAGAAGGTTAATGTTGAACGATGATGTTTTTTACCTTAGAAACAAAAAAAAAACACTTGTTTTTGCGAAGGTGAGTACTCTAACTTCTGAGACAGATCAACTTTTAAGAATCACTGAAAATATCATGCTTAGTTGCACTCATCATGTCGAGCTCCAACATAGAGAACCCAAATAAGTAATAACGCATAAAATATAACACAACTCCTCCCATTTCCATCTTGTTAAGCATGAATAGGTCTTTGCAATACTCAATGCAGTTCACTTAATAAGGTTCCTTCTTGCCTTTCTTATCCGACTGCCTGATTTTTTTTAATAATCTGCAATATGTTGGTATCCTCTTCAACAACATAAACCCAAAATTGATTGTAACAACAACTACTTATATGTGTTTAGTCTTAGTCTTAAAGGCAACTTATGGAAGACAATTATAAGAAATAAGTCATCCATGAGTCAACACCTACTTGAAATTATTCCTCAAATGCAACTGGCAGAAGGAAATTACAAGTAACTAAGTTATTTTGTTCGGAAGTTATCTCGTGGATGGGGTGGATACCATCATTTGTCAGGTGTATAAATACCTAAAGCATCTCCTCTTCAACAACACAAATCCAAAAGTAAATGTGACATCAAATACCTCTATGTGTTAAGTTTTATAGTTAAAGACAACTTATGGAAGACAATTTTAAGAAACTAAGTCATCCATGGTTAAATATCCACTTAAATTACAATTTATGTTAGCACCTCAATGTCGTCATTCCAGTACTGATAAATAATATGCAGCTCTATATATTCTCATGTATTTAACACTTCTCATTTTAATTTAATGAAAAACTACCAGCCGGGAAGAATTAACTCATCTACATCCACAACCCTATTTTTATTTCTGAAGTTATCTTTTTTATTTGCTCACGATATGGAAGTACCCTTCATTGAAATTTTCATATATATCTTGCAGGCCTCTTCTGTGGGTTGACCAAGCTTGCTTATATGTCATAGTTATCCCATACTCTATTTTAATTTTGCAAGAATAAGTGGCTGTAAAATGAATAGTAGGAAAGAGTACAACTCTGTACGTACGGCTAGATAGCAAGCACCAAAGGAATGAATTGAGCAACATGGCAACTGATATAAGGATATATAATTGAAGAAGAAACAGATCCGATTTTGTTGACAGTGACATCATATGCAAATAACGAAATAGATTAATAATATAAGTTGTCTAAGGTTGGATAAAACCATACAAGTATGAAATTATCACTACGAACAACATGGAGCTACTTATTAAACTAAACTTAAAATGGTAAAAGGACGAAGTAACTTAACTAAGCTCAAGGTGGCTAGTTATTATACTAAAGTGTAAATTATAAAAGGACGAAACAACTAAACTTAGCTCAAAAAACAGAAAACAATCAGAAGCAACAATTATCCCTCTACTTCTTCAACTTATTTGTGTGATGAACACTTATTCCTCGTCATTTATGACCAACAATAATCCCTTTACTTCTTGACCTTATTTGTGTCTTGAATGCTTAATTGCTCATCATCTATGATTAGGTTTATTCGTTTTCTACTCTTAGCACCATTAGTTACATGTACTTCATCCTCATAATCTTCCAAGTCAGTCAAGACAACACATCAACAGATACCTGATTGTTCTTCAAAAAGTAAATTTATCAACATATTTATTAACCATGTTAATCCTTAAAATGATTTGAATTATTATATTAAAACATTACATGTAATTACCATATGTTTGGTCCATCCGTTGGTTCCCTGATCTTTGGGTCGGTTTCATTTTTGGATAAGTTCTTCCCTGGAAGAAGAACAATATGAAAAATAAATTACAAAGTAAACGTAATTGTAAATTACAAACTCATAGTCTATATTGCAATACCTTTTCTTCTTTCCTTAGTTTGTATTGTACTTCCAAATTATCATCTGAAATCCAAAGCTTTGATATTGTAAAATTCTCAAGACCTTCTTTCAAATTATAGTGATTTAATCTCAGTTTAAAAACAAATTCTTTCCCGCAAAGGCTTTGGACTTGGACAGGCACATCATTGTTAGTTGTAGTAAGCTTGTTGATGTGAGCTGATGTATCAAGGAGTTTCTCAGCCACCGCATTAAATAAGATAAAAGTAGTGTCTGCGGTCCTATCTGTCACTTTTAGGTGCATCTTGTACCTATGTTTACATAATAAGTTAGATTCATTCACAACATATAGAAACCTAATTCACAGTCCTTCGTAAATGGTTACCTGACCAAAGGAAATTTGCAATCTTTATTGCAATTGTGGCATCGATAAATACTATTTGTTGGTTCAATCTTCTTCGAGCACACATTGCATGAAATGTAGTACCAACCAAAATAGTTATATATTTCTATTACCTTGTTCTTCACTGTAACAATGTATTCCTGCAATTTTAACTAAATATCATGAAATAGTGTAATGATCATGTTTAAATGGTAAACCAATAATATGAGAAGCCTAATATGAAAAGAACCTGTAGTTCAGAGCTCCACTCAGCCTCCAACAACTCCTTAATGTCCATACGGTTCAAAAACATCTCTTCCTCACGAGGAAGACTGTTAACATTAGAGCTTTTTATAATTTGAGCTTCTGTGGACATGGTGGAAAATTTTGGAGCCAAAGATCTTATGTAATCTATATCAAGATTCACATATATTTTGCTTGCATAGGTGGTGGAGAAGCTAACCTCACCTATTATCAATGTATGGGTTAAAAATGAAAGCATGTCATTTCTTCAAAACACTTGAAGTTAAATTGCTAGTAAGTACAACTAAATCGGTAACAATTACCACGAAATTCCTTCACTGTTGTAGAATTCACTATCACTATATATGGGCCAGCATCATTGTTATACAAATTAGGACAAAACTTCTCCCCAAATTCTTCTCATAAGGTAATTAGCCAATCTATGCATAGAAACCATAAATCAATAATCAAATAATTTTATGGTAAGGAGATAACAAAGTAAAACAACTTAAAATGAGATGAGTGACTTACTAATCAGTAAGAATGTGGATATCCCTCTTCTTCCATTTTTAACCAACACTCTCGATATCACCAATTCCATATAAACAACCAACAACATCTACGAAAATTGAAGAGGAAGATTCATATGCAAGTGTTGTATTTGAATAGTTTAGGCAATTATTTAGCATTTACACGTAAATAAACAACCAACCAACCACATCTATGATTATTGAAGATGAAGAATCGTATATAAGACTCGCATTCAAACAGTTTAGGGTATTATTTAATATTTATACACAGCGGAGGTTAGATCATCAATCTGTAATGTGATAGGCACCAGTTAAATTTCAATGCCTAGTTTATCCATAGTCTTTCTTTTTCTTCCTTTTTATACTAAGTGTTTCTCTTGAATATAGCATTTGAAATGATGAAGTTCTTCCTTTTTCAATATTATTAATTTTATTAAGTATGTGATAGAAATTTTAAAATATATATGAAGGTCATGAATGTCATCAAACACAATATCATGAGTTTTTTATTAATAAGTTGTGCAGCTAAGTATACCTTAAAATGTAATAGGTAATACTTTAAATATAAATATAGACCTGATAGGACAATGTTTTTGTTCACCCTTGAGTCAATCACATCTGGATTAATAAATTCAAAACCATTTATTGGAATTTCAACAATATCTTCAGACAAATTCTTGATTGCAGTTGAGGCAAAGAAAATGATTTTCAATGAGTTTTGAACAGGTCTATATCCCCCGATGCTTTCAACAACTATGAAGTTCTTGATGATAAATACAGAACCTTCATTCAACTTGTCTTTGAGCCTGTTAACCTGATTTTTCCTAATTATACCATGCATCAAATTACCCTGATAGCAAAAGTAATTAGTAAGTAATTTGATAATTGAAACTACCCAAAAAATATGATATTTGGTAAATGAATCAATCAGAAATGTACCTTTTCATCGATAAATATCATATCCATACTGATAAGCTCACCATTTTTCTTGAGATTAATGGCGTTCCACATTCTACAAATTCTTACTCTTATTGTAAAATCATCTCTACCAGTAACCAATTATGAAAGAAAAGAAATCGTCATTGTTAAAACTCAATTAAAAGAAATAGAGACAATGTAAATTTGAATATGGGAATGATTCACTACCCATGTATATATACTACAAGAATTAGGGTTATGAAAGGGGAGAGTAAATCAGTAGAGTAATTAGCAGAGCAATTATCACAGATTAATACATAATTTAATACATTTAGAGTTACAAATAAGGAAGAATAAACAATGAGTTTTATGAAAACCTGTCTCTTAGATTCTTGGGAGGTAGAAGGTTGAGAGTAGATATGAGAAGAACGTTCTTGAGAGGGAGAAGCTCAGCAAGAATTGGATACGTTTGGATGTTTTTAAAACGGCTGAATTGAGTCATTATAGTCATGTATATTCAATTGGGTCATTTAATTTGGATAGATAGGACTGGATTTTAATGTAATTAAATATTATTTGTATTTAATAGGTGAAATGTGGCTGGAGCTAATCAATTATATTGTGGGGTAATTTTTATGTGATTTATTTATCTATTATATGGTGGAATAATTACGAATCAATAATGGATACGTAGTTGAGAACTTCCAGAGTAACAAAAGTCATAGAGATTACAAAGTAGTACACATTAATGAGTTTAATCATTTCGAAATTGCATTTATCTAGATTTACCTACCAAAAGTCCTATATGACACATATTGTCGCCAAGAGATTTCAGGTCGAGTATGAGACTCTGTCGTATATTCTAACCTAACTAAGCATGGCTTGTCTGATAAGAAAATGGCCTAAATTATATCTGTCTTTATCAGATTTTCATGAACTACATATGGACTATATTGGAGTCTATCGTATTGCAACTTTTCTTGTTCACAACGTTAAAGATATTTTTTTTCCTCAACCTTAAACCTGAACTGGAAAACAAGGAGAAAGAACTTATTTTCAGAAGACGACAACAAAGCATTCCAAAAGTGCAAATGAAAGAGACTGTTTGTTGTATATGCAAATTAGAACTACTTAGCATTATGGCAAAAGGATCAAATCTTACCAAACCACCACATGGTCACAAGTGTACACAACCCTATATAACCAAACATTTTTTGAATATGTACTCCTTTTTCTTCCTCATCAAAGAACTTTTTATGCAGCAGTATAGATCATTAGGAGAAAACATTATTAACCTCATCATATTGTACAGATACTTAGTATCAACATGTCGAGGTTATGTTTGGATCAAGTTAATTGACCCTATAATTCTCCAGCTTACGTTTTAGATGTGTACATATTCTGAATTTAATTGTATTGGCAACTCTATACTCAAGAAAATTTCATCCTTAAAGTCTATCTACTAAGGAAGTATTATGTGGCACCTAACATTATCCAACACCCATTGTTAGTGACACGATGATAATTTAGAGATTAAGGACCTAATGATTCCTTGGTATCCAAAAAGAGAATCTAAAGAGAGATTAGTTAGGTACAATTGTTGAGAGGAGAATGCAGACACTTTGCAAGTGCATTTGCAAGGTTAGCATATTACTATTTTAGATGCATCCATTTTTTAGATGGCTTCTTAAATTAACCAGCTGATTAATGATATCCATACTGCAAGATCATTGACTAAGAGTCTTCATCTGCACTCGACTTTTAGCTAAGTCTACATCAAGTACTGTCTTTTGAAATATTACGCTATCTAGCCAAAGGATGAGCAATCTAGTTACCAGTATAATGGAAAATGAGTAACACCCACAATCTATCTAAATTATAGTGTCAATCTATATCTATTGATCCTCCCTCCTCCTAGTTTCAGTGATATCTTCTTCTTATTCCTGATTGTAGCTAGGGATCCATTCCTATAATGACTTCCATGTTTCAGGCAAACAACCTTTTTATAATTAAGAGAGCTGGACATAAAGCTTTCATTCAGCTAACATCAAGCTTTAACTTTATAATTAGGTACCAAGTACCAACACGTTATTTTTTCAATTTTCCTCAAATTACATAAGATAAACTAGCAAAGGTAGGAGTAACGTTTGTTTACATCCCACCCTCGCCAGATCTTGCTCGTGGAAAGATACTGGGCATGTTGTTGTTGAGAGTAGCAACAACTGAAATTTTGCTACTATAGCACTAAATCTATCTACCATCACAAAATAATAGAGCACCAATATATGCTGGTAATAGTCCAACATTGTCTTGGCAAACACATCTCTACTTGACTCCTCTCATCTGGTTGAAAGCCTACTTGACCTCCTCCGGTTATCGGTTGGTCCAACGTGTTTTATCAGCTTGGTCTGGTAAACAATCATGCTAGAATTAAAGAGTTAGATACCTAACAATATAAATATAATGTTGGTATGATACATTTCCTAATAATATGCATTTTTTGATATATTATGTTATCGATGAGTTGAATTGATATTTTCTTAGATAAAAAAATGTATATAGAAGTAGAAACCTTCTATTCTTTTTTCTCACTGTCACTTGCTCCAAGTGCATCAGCCAAGTTAAAATTCAAATTGCCTCTCATTGTTCTAGCAGCAAATCCTATATTTCCCTTCTTCATCATTGTTGCAAATTCGCCATAATCTATGCGTCCATCCTGCCAAACAGAAAAATATATTAGCTTGACTTAACTCAGAAATGTGATGCCCATGACGGAGGGCTGGTTGATGAGGTTGGGTCAAAGAGAAGGACAGACAGATTTTAGGATGACAAGCTCCTCAAGAAGGGGTGCATATTAGTTATGACACTTTAGCGACTCACGTTGGAGTGGGAAAGGAAAGTGAAGGGCTTTATAAGGCATAACACAACTTCACATGATACACACATTCTGGACTCAATGAGGGTGAGGTGCACAGGTCAAATATGTGAGGTATTTTGGGCCAAGGCCACCACAACATACATTTGTAGAAGCAAGAAAACTGCTTATTGTATTGGATAATACCTTTCAATCTTATGTGATATGTCATGAGGTATGTAACCTATGTTAGGTTCCAATTTAACATCACCAAGGCCAAATTCTACGCAAGCCTGTTGAAGCTCATCAGTTGTGATATAACCACTGCCATCTTTGTCAAAGTAGGAGAATGCAGCAAGCAGATTCTCCTCTCTCTCCATCTTATTCAAATGTAATGTTGCAGCAATCCCATCTTTGTCAAAGTAGGAGAATGCAGCAAGCAGATTCTCCTCTCTCTCCATCTTATTCAAATGCACTGTTGCAGCAATGAATTCACCGTAGTCAATCGTGCCACTGTTGTCAAAGTCAGCCTGCAAAAACATATCTCGCCGCGTCATTTTGCTACTTATTTTAGAGGGACTAAAATCTTGGACTGTTGTTCCCACTCGCGCTTTAGAATTACTGTATCCTGTAAGCAGGTAGGATCAATAAACAGTACCTAGTGGCTAATGTGTGCAGCCAAATTCTCATGCTTTTATCTGATCATGCACAATCTATGTGCCAAATGGTTTTGTAAAATATAACTGAAATGCATTTTGACAGATCTATAGATATTCTAAAACAAATGAAATTAGCAAGTGCCGCTTTCATCAGAGCCTTGATGTCGGACTCTCCTAGGTCAGATCCAACTCTTTTCAAACCATCTTTCAGTTCCTCATATGTGATTGTACCACTGCTATCTGTGTCGATTATTTTGAACAACTGCTTTAGGCCTCCTATTTATTCCTCCGAAAGCCTTTCTGCTATGACCTGTTTGTATTAAGTGCCACAATTATTAGAAATCAATCTAGTATGCAAAATCCAAGAGTACACAATAAGGGTCTGCACAACAGAAAAAAGTCTATTGAAAACCATCACAATCCACATGCTGAAAATTCAGATTCTGGAGTGAGATTTTTGTTTTGAGACGTTGCTAGAAGCAACATATTTTGGCTGAACTTCTAATTGAGATACAAGTAGTTAAATTCTACATTTAACTAAAAGTCATATTAGTACTTGAGAATTGAGAGCTTTGAACAACCTCCAGACAAGTATATCTTGTATCATAGATACTTTTAACTTTAGTGCGTCTTGCTAGAAAAAGTCCCGGACATAAAGTTAAAATTGGTTCCACATTCAAAACAACAATACTGAAAACATAGCAAATTAGTGTCCTTTGCAAATGAGACATAATATCTTGAGAAGCTTACTTGAAGGACTGCCCAAGAGATTGTTCACCATCTTCAAAGATTTGCTTGAAAGAATCTTTGAAAACAGAATGACCAAAGCTTTCCGCTAGAACAACTAATCCTCCTGTTTTTTCAATAGCTACTTTCATCTCAGCAACCCCAACCTGAAACACAAAATTATTAGTATAAAACCAACCATGACATCATCTGCTGCAAATTCACCTGCAGCATTAATTAGTCTAAATCAACATCTAACTTGACATGAATAACACATCGATGTGCAGTTAATTAAAAGTACACACGATGGAATTGAACACACTAAGAGTCTAAATATCACACACCAAGCATATGATGCTTATATTTTGTAACATTTGCTAAATCAGCTAATAAAAATACACACAAGTCGTAGCTTTTATTACTATTTTATCTATTTAAAAATTTAAACATTTAGATACATTGTATTTCATAAACTTGACCTAATAAAAATGCCTCATTCAGTACAAAACTTGCCCTTCCCGTGCCGAAAGAGAAAAGCATTGTCAGTGCAACAGAACAGAAAGCCACTAACAACAATCCAAGGGAAAATTTCACTCACGTGCCTCTGCCATTACCTTTGGGTAATCAACAACCAGTGGAGAATCAGAAATTGATCAATTCAGCTCCTATTATAGAAGTGCCGGCAAGACGAGAGATCTGAGCAAAAGAAAATAAAAGCACCAAAAATTGACATAGAGGACGCTTACTTTGAAGATCCTAATGAAATTCCTTGCCTTAACTGCAGAGTTCACAAATTGTCATTTCTTCACATGGTTAGTTAAAATGTTTGTGTTTTTGGTACCATAAGCCAACTCTGAAAGGCACTAATAAGCGATTGTTAGCACTCAATTAGAAGTTATACACAAAAGGGACATTTGGGTAAAGTATGGAAGAACTTACCAAACAGTTCATGTTAACACCTCAATGTCGTCATTCCAGTACTGATTATCAATATGCAGCTCTATATATTCTCCTGTTACTATTTTAATTGAAAGATAAACTACAAGCCGGGAAGAATAAACTCATCGACGTCCTGAAATACTCATAACTATTATTCCCTTCTTTTCCTATTGACCATTCAATTATTGAACTATTCATTTTCAACACATCTATTGATCTACAAATCTTAGTCAGATGAAGACACATATTTTTAATTTTTGCTACCAGTCGTTACCACTTTAATTTATTGTCTCAGTTCCCCCAAGAGTTTCTGTGTCATCCTGGCTATGGGCGACATCCAGACATCAGAAGCCATTAGTGAGTTGATTCATTTTGTGAAAGTCATTGATCATTAAGCTCCTGAGGAATGTTAAAAAGGTTAATGTTGAACGATGATATTTTTTTACCTTAGCAACTAAAATAAATAAATCAAAGAAAACACTTGTTTTTGCGAAGGTGAGTACCCTAACTTCTGAGACAGACCAAATTTTTAAGAATCGCTGAAAAATCATGCTTAGTTGCACTCATCATGTGAAGTTCCAGCATAGAGAACCCAAGTTAGTAATAAAGCAAAACTATAACACAACTCCTCCCATTTTCATTCTGTTAATCAAGAATAGGTCTCTGCAATACTCAATGCTTCTTCTCGATTGCACAAGAATATCCAGACAGATGGGAGAAGAACATTCATTTCATGCTAAGAGAATGAGTTGATACCTAAAACATGAAAGAAGGGTACTCCCTAAACCAGCAAACCCTTGGTTTAATCACTTTTGTATGTACAATTATGCACATATTGTTTCGATAACCATGGTATCCGGGTCAGGTTGCACACACCTTGACTAATTTCACATAATATCTCCCAGGCGCCCATCGTCAATAAGTACGAAGTAACTCTGTCCATCTAGATTAGGACAAATGGAAATTCCTCAAGTTATATAGTGTTTGTGTGACCTCCTGGTACTTCATCTACATCATTAATCTTCAAGTATACCTATTTGTTCCAAAACAGAGCACTGTTAGTTGAACAGTTATGAATTTGCATAATAAAATAAAAAGATGGGATGAAATAAGGAAATACCTCATTTCTATTTCATCTTTAAGGGCATATATTTTGAAATACTTCTGTGTAAACGATATAGGATCTTCCATGTCGTCGTCAATACTTAGAATAGTTAATCCTTGTCTTTTGTTACTCGGGATAGTGCTACATATAATTGGCCATGAGTGAATACTTGTTTAGGAAGATATAATCCAACATGGTTAAGAGACAGTCCTTGACTTTTATTAATTGTCATAGCGAAACATGGTGCTAAAGGAAGTTGACGTCTATATAACTTGAATGGCCACTTTGAATCATTAGGAGACATAATAATTCTTGGTATTGTTATTTTCGAGCCAATGTTTTTTCCGGAGATGATATTTGCACTAGTAGATCAGTTACCAAGATGTATGACAATCAATATTATTTCGTTGCATAGTCCTTCACTTTGATTTAGATTCCTCAGAAGCATTACTGGAGTGCCTACTTTTAACTGTACTTCATGATTAGGAATTCCTGGAAATCTTAAGCTATTTAAAAATTCCGTTGGGTACAATAGATCTTCATCATTAGTGTTCACACTTGCTTTACACACATTGTCAGAGCTAAAATATGTTCTTCCTTCACCTTGAATCATTTTCATAATTGTATCATTCAATTCATGGACCATTTCAATTTTAGGAGTAAGTATTGCTCTTTCTTGCAAATATGTTGGGTCATTGTACTTCTGCAAGACGGACGGGTAAACTGCGTCGACGATTGATCCGATTGGATCATTGGATGGCATTATATATATATCAGTAGGCACTTTAATAAGTTCATTGTCAACATCACTATAAAAGGATCCATCCCCAATTTGTAATAACCATTTGTCGAAAGTAGTAACTTCAGCGGCTTCAGAATCAGATGCTCTTCCACAACAAAGTCGCATATTTTGTTTCAGCTCATAAATGTAAAGAATGGCCACAAATATGAGGAGTTGAGTGATGCATCTAAAATATCAGCTCGTGTTCCTTTTGGAATCACCGGTAGTATTTGATGAAAATCACCACCAAATACGATTGTAAGGCCTCCAAATGGTTTGTCTGCGCTTTTTTCATATTTTGATCGGAGGATATCTCGCAAGGTCCTATCTAAGGCTTCAAAAAAAAATTATTTTCCATTGGCGCTTCATCCCAAATGATTAAAGATGTTTTCAAAAGTAGTTCGGCTAACTGGCTTCCTTGTCTTATTTCACAAGTTGATTCTGCACTAATGTCCAAAGGAATATGGAATCGTGAATGTGTTGTCCTGCCATTTGGTAATAACAAAGCGGCTATTCAAGAAGTAGCAACTGAAAGAACTAGTTTTGATTCTGATCTCAGCCTAGAAATTATTGTATTCCATAAAAATGTCTTCCCGGTACAACCATGCCCATTTATAAAAAATAAGTGTCCTTCTTCGTTAGCAACTGATTTTATTACTGCTTCATAAGATATCTTTTGACAATCATTTAAAAGAGCGAATGATTTATCATGTACTTCCTTTAAGAAACGTTTGTCATATTCTAGTTCCTTATTGATTAGGCGATTCCCTGTGTCATTCATCAAAGTAGAATCTGGAAGTGGCATTCCATGTATGTCTTTTAAACTTTTTCCTATCTTCAGAAGTATGGTTTCTATCTCAAATAACGTATATGATTCAAGTTGTTTTTCATTTAACTTTAAATCTTCCAATTGAAATCTCTTTCGTTGTAATGATGTTATATCTTCTGATAAAATTTCATAGTTGCTCCTCCAAAGTTTGGACGAATCAGACACTTGACAGTGAATTAGTATCGTCACAAATAGATTTCTCAACTCATTTCCTGATGCCCAACATGCAGCTTCAGCCAACCAGTCATTCCATTATTTATCATCCTCCAATAATCCCAATGCATAGCATGCCTCCTTATAAGTATCATACCAAACTCCATTAATTGTTCTGATGCTTTCAAAAGAAGTGCTTCCTTTGACAAAATTAAGTAGCATTCTCATGTAAAATCGTTCTCCACTTGCAGGATGTGCGAAGTAAATTCTACCAACTGACTTCCCTTTTTTTCTTCTAGTCCATCTTTTGCATGTTGCGTCCCAGACCCAACGTGTAGGAAAATCTGAATATGTTAGCTCTCGCGCATCCTCATATTCTTTGTTTGCCTCAAACCATTCCGTGAATTTTGTTTTTACTATGTCGGGTCTGTTTAGTATGCTTTCAGGACACCTTTCTTCTTGGAATACTATGGTGTTTTCTCCTTGTAAATGGAATGGCAAACACTCAACTGTTGGCTGTCTATGATGTATGTCAAACGAAAAGATCCTCCAGCAAGCTTCTGTAGCTGATATGAATCTACAATCTAGATATTTTTTGATCTCATCATGTTCTATTGGAGTATCTGAGCATTCAATACCAATTGTTGCTCTATCAGATCCCTTATTGACATATTTAAATAGGTACTTCACTGATCTTGAGTAATTGCACAACTCGACATTTATATGTGCATCAAATTTGACAATCAAATTTCGTTATAAGGGACGACATATCTGTTATCTAAAAAGACATTATTTTTATTGACTTTTGTACCTGTGTTTCTTCTCCTATAAAATGGGAACCCATCTGTATCAAAAGTTGTTTGATTATTGAACTTCTTTGGAAAATGCTTGGTGCATTTTCCTTGCTTTATACATGGGCATCCTGGATTGAGGTCTCCACAAGGTCCATGCATCATGTAGTTCTTTACAGCTTTATAACCATCAGGGTCTACTTCCATATCGGGTATTTCAGCTGTTATCATTGTGTTGATATGATCTATAGATGGACTTTTTAATGTAGGATGCAGGAAGAGTAGTATATGTGCATGAGGTAGTCCTCTTTTCTGAAACTCAATTGTATATAAACCTGCAGAGTTAAAGGTATAATGTGTTTGTTAGGATGCCGGTAAAGTAATCATTTGTTTTTTTAGCAAAATGTAAACGCTTGAATTAATAACTGATGTAATATGTTAGTATGTTGAAGTTTAAACTTACATGCAATTATTTTTCCAAAAGGTTGTTGCTTTTCAGATCTTGCATTAATTGGAATAACTTGATTTGGAACACTCTACATATAATGTCCACCCTGTTATCATCACCAGATTGTTCTATTAAGCGAAGCATTTCGTTTATTTCGGGCCACTTTGGATTGCATGTGAAAGTGAGGAACAAATCTGGATATCCAGCCCACNAATGGGAACCCATCTGTATCAAAAGTTGTTTGATTATTGAACTTCTTTGGAAAATGCTTGGTGCATTTTCCTTGCTTTATACATGGGCATCCTGGATTGAGGTCTCCACAAGGTCCATGCATCATGTAGTTCTTTACAGCTTTATAACCATCAGGGTCAACTTCCATATCGGGTATTTCAGCTGTTATCATTGTGTTGATATGATCTATAGATGGACTTTTTAATGTAGGATGCAAGAAGAGTAGTATATGTGCATGAGGTAGTCCTCTTTTCTTAAACTCAATTGTATATAAACCTGCAGAGTTAAAGGTATAATGTGTTTGTTAGGATGCCGGTAAAGTAATCATTTGTTTTTTTAGCAAAATGTAAACGCTTGAATTAATAACTGATGTATTCTATTAGTATGTTGAAGTTTGAACTTACATGCAATTATTTTTCCAAAAGGTTGTTGCTTTTCCAGATCTTGCATTAATTGGAATAACTTGATTTGGAACACTCTACATATAATGTCCACCCTGTTATCATCACCAGATTGTTCTATAAGCGAAGCATTTCGTTTATTTCGGGCCACTTTGGATTGCATTTGAAAGTGAGGAACAAATCTGGATATCCATCCCACCTCCAAATTGCCATTGCATCTTGATTATTTTGTGCCCGATAGCGAGGTCCTCCAGTGTGAGATGAAGGTAAGATAACTGTTTTTCCTACCAAAGAACAATCTGAATCACCACGAAGAATGACATCCATTAAGCCAGAGTAAAGATCAGCTCTGAGTTTTGGTTGATTATTCCGTATATAACGAAATCTTTCTTCCTCGATTGCCATGTAACCGTCAACAATGTATTGTTGTAATAGTCTACCAGCTAGTAAGAGAGTCTTACCCTCGTTAAGTCTTTGTTGTATTCTAAAGCAATAGAAGTCTCTCATTGTTAATTTTTGTCTCTTGTAAGTCTTGTCGATGAAATCTCCCAAATTTATTCCAACGTTATATCCATCTTCACCATATGGGTGTATTAGTGGATATGTCATAGACATAAAACTTGGGTGTCGATCAGAAATTCTTTGAAGTCCATTTTTCCTAAGCTCTACAATAATATCTCGCTTCAAGTTATCTTCCGTAAGATCACCCACTATTAATCCAGCTACTTCAGAAGTTGTGGGTAAATTATATTGTCGACCATCCGTTGTCCTATTAGATAGAAGACGTAGGCGAAATTCACATTCAGGATGCTCTTTATATCTATCTCTAGCCATTCGAAATGTTTTAACCAATATATTATGCTCGTCCAACATTACTGATAATCCCTGAACAATTTCAGGATCAATGTCTCCTTCAAACAGACAATTCATTTGGTTGTTTATCTCATTTTCAGTATCATATATATATAGTTGAGCAAACTGGGGTCTTTTACCAATTTCAGGAAAAAAAGATCCTATACGATGATAATTCTTGCTACACGTCCTGAAAACGTATGGCCCCTTTAAGTGATTGATAGATCCATCAACTCGGCCACCCATGGATATAAATGCAAACATTGAGTTATAAGCTCTAATATTTTTTCAAAAATTAATACCTAGTTGTCCTGATTCTTTACCCAAAAGATACTTCAGATAAGGTGGTGGTTCCCTCAATAAAGGAAATTATACACGACCTCCTCCCATACAACAAAATGAGAATATCGGTTTTGTTGTTTGTTTTGTTTTTGTTGTTCGTCCTTCATACCATAAAAGAGCTCCACAATATTGGCATGTGTACTTTGGGGGGCCAAAATTCCAAGTTGTTGTGTAATGGCCTGTCAATTTGAACAATTAAATATAAACATAATCATATAGTTAGTTAATGATTTAGTTATTCAGTTTCTCATATGAATAATCAGTAAAATTTTGACATTTAGATAAGATATAAATTGGGATGCATATTACCATACCATTTTGATGAATGGGAACATGTCTGCTTGAAAAGTTTGTCAACTTTGCCAACTTTGTGAATCTGTTAACAAAACGTATTAGCTGTATTATCAGTTTTTTTTTATGGTTCTTGTATTGTTTTTCAATTAAAGCAACTTTTCGCTTCAATCTGGAATACGTCCATCTGCTGTTTTTAAGAGAGACCACTTCCTTATTCACTCGACTACACTCGCCTGTTGATGCATTTGTATTTTCTTTTTGTTTTAGCATCTGTTTGAGGGAAACTAATTCTGGTAGTAGCTGTTGTAGGAGGTTAACTTCCATCAAAATAATGAATGATCCATTGTATTCTTTAATGATAGTAGATAGCAATTCCATTGAACCTGTTATATTTGTTTTGGTAGAATATAATATGTTAGCGGTAGATATTTTTGGCTATATCGAAATTCAGTATATCCGAGTGCTATATATGTGAGAGTACTTGCTGGAATCGTAGCTTATCGGAAATGCAATATGTGTTCTAAATAATGTTATTCAAGTAGAGTAGGAATGAGTATACAAACCACTATAAATCAAAACGCTCACCGAGATGATCTTGAAGAAATTGGATGGGATTGCAATGTGTGAATGTGCTGATGCGTAAAGTTTTCTCAATTATTAAAAAATTAAATAAATGTTGCCCCTTCCTTGAATGTGCACCCTCTTTAATTTGAAGATAAAAATAAATGGATGATCGAATGGTTGTAGATTTTTAGTATGATGAATGAATGTTTGAATGGCTGCAGATTTTGAGTGTGATAAATTTGAATATGAATAGAGGGAAGATATGAGAATTGCCTACTTATTTAATAGGAGTGATTTGTATTGATTTGTGGAGAAAATGTAAATGGATAAGATTGGGAGGATGATTTGGGACTTGGCTGGTCATTTAATAGCATAGATCTACTAAATCATTTGGATGGTAACTGATATTAGCTATAATGTTTCAGCTAATGCATACCTACGAATTTGATATGGAATATCTATGAAATGTATCAGATTTTAGCTCTAATTTGTCCTTTTCATAGGTAGTTAAAGCGAGTTATATATTCAGCTAAACTCGATGAAAACTTGATGCCACCTACAGTGCATCCATTCTTGGTGTGTCGTAATTAGTCCATGTGCTGGATTAAACAGATTGATTGTTTATATAATTTGCAATATGATTTGGAGCTGTAATCATCTATAAATGAATAAAGCTTCTCATTTCACAGAAAACTCCTGGCTTGAAGCTCATTGTAGTATTCTCTTCAAGTTTTCTAAAGCAAGCGCAAAGTATTCTCTTTATCATGATTTATGTATGCTTTTTGGAATCATCAATCACTTATAGTACATGTTTTGGGACAACAAAAAACACCAATGATATGATACAAGTGAAAAAATATAAATATTGACATGGTAATACAAGGGTTAATCAAAATTGATATCAGTAACAATTAATAGGGCGTCAAGCCTCACGTTGTACATAAATAGGTCTTGAAAACATAATAAAGGGAAATCACAATGATATTAAACTACATCTTGAATTTAAAAATTGATAGGCACTTGGATTCTAAATTTTTGTGCCTCTAGCATTGGAAGGATATACATAAGTTAATATGTAGAAAAAGCTCATTTTCTTGGTCCATGGATTTGTTTTCCACTCAAGAAAATGAAGTGCTCTTCTTATCGTCTTTAGCTGCAGATGATGAACGGTCTTGTTAACCTCTTTAGATACTAATGGTGAAAGTCAGAATGATCTTCTTTAGACTTTGTACTACCTGACTCATCTTGTCAATCTTTTGCAGATTTCAACAAACAGGTGTCAGCTAACTTTGCCATCTTCCGAGCTGCACTGATAGAATGCCGATTTTCCAGCCTTGGATACATGAGCATACCGAATTTCTTGCCATCAGCAGGATAACATTTAATCCAATCCAGAAGTTTATGTTCTGGTTTTGGTCTGTTCCTTTCTAGGGACCGTCGATCGGTTAGGATCTCATATAATACAACACCAAAACTCCAAACATCACTCTTAGTTGTGAGATGTTCTGTTTATATGTAATCAGGTGCTGCATACCCCCATGTCCCCACAACCTGGTCACAAAAGTGTTTCTTATTGATCACCAAAGACTTCAATGATAGAACTTGCAATAGGTCTTCATTAGCTACCTCTGACATGTCAGCAGACAACAGATCTTCTCGTTGTTAAGCAAAGTTTCGGTGACACAAGTTCTAAGGCGTGCAGTGTTCAATCCAAAATAACTGATGGTCAATCCAATAATGTCATCAATTTCAAAAAGATGGCATTTCCACAAAATAACATTATGAATGCATCATCTGGAGGAAATTAAAATTATCAATTGATCAAAGAAATAGTTACTACAATAATAGCCAACTAACTACGACCATGCCTGATCAATCGCCATTCACATCATCAAATTCAATCTTTTGGAACACACGTGCTGAAGATCAAGAGTATTTGTTTAGTCATTGAAACTGGGATGAGCTCAAATTTGTCGTTGATAGCCATTGATCCTCGTAGTCTCTTTGGATTTAAATAAGCTGCCCTGGAAGCAAAACAGACTTGTGACTTGCCTTTATAGGATCACTCTTGGTATATATATATATATATA
>NC_028647.1:25021271-25027903 GCF_001406875.1 Solanum pennellii | reverse complement strand
TATATATATATATATATATATATATATATATATACGTGTTGAATCAGTGACGAATCCAAAATTTAGAGTAGCAGGTTCTGTTCTTAATCCGTTAATTGTATCTGTGTTATTCCTCCCCACACATATTAATAATCAAAGCTAGACGCATGCAGCAGATTCTGAATCAGTTGTTTGGATTAAAGTTAACACAGTATTGTTGGGTTTTATTTGCCCTAAATTTCTTACCATAAATAGGTTTTCCTTGTAGGAAAAGGTTTTGGATTGACTAATCCTTTTCTAGTGGGAAAAGGTTTAGGACTTTATAAATAGAGACATGTTCCTTCTAACTTAATCAGCATTCAAAATGTAGTCTTAAGGGCTTTGAGAGTTTTGGGTAGAGGGAGAATTTGTGGATCACAAATTTGATACGTTATCACTTGTGTGAACCTCCCATGTATTTCGAGTGAATTGGTTGAGGTGTTTCCCTCTGTATTTTGTACTCTCATATTTATAGTGGATTGCTCATCTCCTTTGTGGACGTAGGTCGATTGACCGAACCACATTAAATCTTTGTGTCTTTTGGTATATTTCTCGTTGTCTTCTTACTCGTGGTCTTTCAAAGTTTGCATTGCTAGCTTCCGTAGTTACACCTACTTATTTTCGGTTCTAACAAGTGGTATCAGAGCCAGATTCAATGACGGAGTCAGGTTCAATGGTTCGATAATCGATGGTTGAACCAGGTTAGAAAGAGGTGTTCATCTTGAAGGGTGTAGTTCTAGCTGCAACCTTTTTTGACAAAAATGAAGAATTTTGTTGGAGAAATTATTTCAGAGAAGTTTTCTGTGTTGAGAAATAAATTTTGCAAAAGAGATTATGGAGAGGAGAAGCAAGTTGTTGAAGATTAATTGAAGAAGATGGACAAATTTATTTTGTCAGAAATTCAGCCCAAGGGGGAGATTTGTTGAGTTCTATTTGCCCTAAATTTCTTACCATAAATAGGTTTTCCTTTTAGGATAAGGTTTTGGATTTACTAATCCTTTTTCTTGTAGGAAAAGGTTTAGGACTCTATAAATCGAGGTATGTTCCTTTTAACTTAATCAGCATTCACAATGTAGTCTTAAAGGCTTTGAGAGTTTTGGTTAGAGGGAGAATTTGTGGGTCACAAGCTTGATACGTTATCACTTGTGTGAACCTCCCATGTATTCCGAGTGAATTGGTTGAGATTGTTCCCCTCTGTATTTTGTACTCTCATATTTAGAGTAGATTGCTCATCTCCTTTGTGGACGTAGGTCGATTGATCGAACCACGTTAAATCTTTGTGTCTTTTGGTATATTTCTCGTTGTCTTCTTACTCGTGGTCTTTTGAGGTTTGCTTTGCTAGCTTTCGCGTTTACACCTGCTTATTTCCGGTTCTAACAAGTGGTATCAGAGCCAGATTCAATGATGGAATCAGGTTTAGTTGTTCGATAATCGATGATTGAACCAGGTTAGAAGGAGTTGTTCATCTTGACGAGTGTAGTTCTAGCCGCAACCTTTTTGACACAGTATTGAAGATTTTGTTGGAGAAATTATTTCAGAGAGGTTCTCTGTGTTGAGACATAGATTTTGCAAAGGAGATTATGGAGAGGAGAAGCAAGTTGTTGAAGATTAAGTGAAGAAGGTGGACAAATTTATTTTGTCAGAAAAATTTAGGCCAAGGGGGAGATTTGTTGGGTTTTATTTGCCCTAAATTTCTTACCATAAATAGGTTTTCCTTTTAGGAAAAGGTTTTGGATTGACTAATCCTTTTCTAGTGGGAAAAGGTTTAGGACTCTATAAATAGAGACATGTACCTTCTAACTTAATCAGCATTCACAATGTAGTCTTAAGGGCTTTGAGAGTTTTGGTTAGAGGGAGAATTTGTGGATCACAAGTTTGATACGTTATCACTTGTGTGAACCTCCCATGTATTCCGAGTGAATTGGTTGAGGTTGTTTCCATATGTATTTTGTACTCTCATATTTATAGTGGATTGCTCATCTCCTTTGTGGACGTAGGTCGATTGATCGAACCACGTTAAATCTTTGTGTCTTTTGGTATATTTCTCGTTGTCTTCTTACTCGTGGTCTTTCGAGGTTTTCTTTGCTAGCTTCCGCGTTTACACCTGCTTATTTCCGGTCCCAACAAGTAAGATATGCTTTCTACATTTTTTGTTTATTAGGACTTACATACATCTTGTAAATTACTAATTTCCTAGACTACTTTCTTGTACTGAATTTCATAGAATACTTTTTTGTTCAGATTAGAATACAGTAAGAGATGGTTTTATGAGGGAACAAATATTAGGTTCATCAGTATCTTTCGCGTATATATATATGTATGTATGGACGTTATGATAACTTGGTTATGAAGACAGCAAGACAATGTTCTAACTTAATTTGCAGCTTCTTGAGCGTGAGAACTCATGGTTCTCAACTCACTTCATAGACTATTGTTATTATGCATTATGTGTGTCTGGTATATTATCATTATCTCCCTCTATTATTATTATTATTATTATTATTATTATTATGTCTCGTCACTCTTTTCTTTATTAACCAGAAAAATACAAACATGCTCAGAATAGGCCAAACTTCTTAAGGCCAGAAACTCTCAGACAGAGATGTGGACATCTTTAAAAGTTAAGAATACAAAGTACTGCGTAGTAAAAAAAAACCATCTAGTTTTTTTAAAAAAAAATTGGATGCATTTTGGCAGTTGTCTATCTCAAACTATATAATTCATATAACCAAGAATGGTAAAGATGAAATAAAATTAATCGATTAGTAGTCTAAACGAAAAATTGTTGTTATTTGACTTACTTATGCTAAGAGTTTCCATTTTCTTATGGAAATTTGGCGGACTCACACAAATTCGCTCTTGGAATTACTTTTTGAGTTACTTTTTGGGTTGAGTTATTTATATTCACACTATATTGTATGATGTTTGAGTTAGATCCATCCCAATTATTTGTTCATTAATGTTGGCCCCGTATTATACTGTCCAAGCTCAAGTTAAGGACTCCAAAAAAGTGTTCAGAAATTTTTGGAACGCAACTCGGCAGTACTTTACCACTACAGTAAGGATGTCAATGCAGATAACGTTTTAATTTTAAATGGTCTTGAATAAAGACATTGCTATAATTTACAGATAGAATTAAAGATGAAACACAGACACTCCAATGTCAAAAAATTCAGAAAAATAAATGAAAACATATAGAAAAACTCTACTTTAACATTTTTAGGTCACAAAGGTGAAGCCATATCAATGATTATATACCTTCAGCATCAAGCAATACGCCACACTTGGGTTATACATTGAAGAAAAGAGAAATCCAACTAAGAGTTCACACACTTGCAATATATATTTATGAAAAGTTTAGACAAATACATCAGAAAATATTTATATACTGAACTTCCAATTCTTCATGCAAATAAGCCAACGTCACAATATGCAAGTTTGACAAGATTTGGGTGATCTACCACTCCCAAAAATTGCACTTCTGCTACCCATTGTTTATGACCCTACATAACAATTAGAGGATCAACACAAAACTACAGTTTACAATAAGATAAAAAAACTTAAATAATTTAGCTTCCAAAATAGAAGACTACAGATTTAAGTTCGCAAAATCTAGAAAAGCAAGTCACATCAACCATAACTTGTTGCCAAGTAATGCCGAAATCCACAACTTCCAACTAATGGAAGAAAGTACAAATATTGCCAATGTTTTCATGGTGCTCGTTACACTTTACGGACATTTATTTTCTGTTAAACAAATTTTTACTTGAAAGGGGAGCTTCTCATATAATCAAATCAAGTTTGTACAAACTGCTAGCCATACAGAAATGATCCACATTTGAGCGGCAATTAAATGATCAACCGGAAACTAACATAGCAAAAAGTGAGTTGGAAATAGTATTTACAGCAAAGTGCAATGAGCAAACATACATGCAAATGGAACAAAAAAGGTGTGTGTGTCAAAGATATTGGAATATAGCTTGAACCATGTTTTATCAGTCCAAAACAATGTCTCCCCTGCAATTTTATCACACTTGTTCATTCGTACAATCCAAAGAAATGCAGTCAAAGTCATTTAGATTAGCTCCAATATCATTTTCCTCTTTTCCTTCTTACCAGATTGAAGAACTCTTATTGCACTTCTGCTACCCATTGTTTATGACCCTACATAACAATTAGAGGATCAACACAAAACTACAGTTTACAATAAGATAAAAAAACTTAAGTAATTTAGCTTCCAAAATAGAAGACTATAGATTGAAGTTCGCAAAATCTAGAAAAGCAAGTCACATCAACCATAACTTGTTGCCAAGTAATGCTGAAATCCACAACTTCCAACTATGGAAGAAAGTACAAATATTGCCAATGTTTTCATGGTGCTCGTTACACTTTACGGACATTTATTTTCTGTTAAAAATTTTTTTACTTGAAAAGGGAGCTTCTCATATAATCAAATCAAGTTTGTACAAACTGCTAGCCATACAGAAATGATCCACATTTGAGTGGCAATTAAATGATCAACCGGAAACTAACATAGCAAAAAGTGAATTGGAAATAGTATTTACAGCAAAGTGCAATGAGCAAACATACATGCAAATGAAACAAAAAAGGTGTGTGTGCCAAAGATATTGGAATATAGCTTGAACCATGTTTTATCAGTCCAAAGCAATGTCTCCCCTGCAATTTTATCACACTTGTTCATTCGTATAGTCCAAAGAAATGCAGCCACAGTCATTTAGAGTAGCTCCAATATCATTTTCCTCTTTTCCTTCTCACCAGATTGAAGAACTCTTATTTTAATAGCCCTATTTTAAAATTACAAAAATTTTAAGACAACTACCAGTCGAAGTTTTTATATGGATACAAATCAAACACTCAGACGCATTCAAATCTTATATACACCTCAATGTCAAAGTATTCAGGGTCAATTACACACCTTCTTATGTATGTTAAAGATCAATTAGATGGTTAAAATATGTAACCAAAATAATTTCAAATGAATTCCCATTTAGTAGCACCTAAGATTAGCTATCATAAAAGTATCTAACTATTATTTTGTAAGAAGATGACATAATCAAACAAATTAAAATAAGATGAGTGACTTACTAATTTGTAACAATGTATATTTTCCCTTTTTTCCTGGTTCGCACAAGCACTTTTCATATCACCGATTCCATGTAAACAACCAACCACATCTACAGATGAGGAAGATGTTTTGTTAAAAATGGCATAGTCATTTAAACATTTTAGTGAAACACACTATATATAAATATCGACTTGATAAAACACTGTTATTATATATATATAAGAAGAATTAGGGTATGAAAGGCCACAAAAATCAATTAAGATTAATACAAATTAAAAACATGACAATTACAAATCATGAAGATCATAACAGAAACCTAACATGAAAACATAATACATACCTTATGAAACTTATGAAGTTGGGAGGGAGAAGATTGGCTACTTACTTATGAAGTTGGGAGGGAGAAGATATTCTCTACTCTTTACCATATAAAATTGTATTATGCCTTGGATCTCTTAACTATTTCTTCTAAACGCAATTGATTTGCCATGTTTTGCTGGGTTAATGCTCCTACGAACTCTCTAACGTTATCGTGTTGTGACTGTTATCTCGATTAGAAATTTGAGCAAACAGGATATTACAAATAACTTCAGAAGATAGGTAATATGTACCAAAGCTAGTATATATCAATACTGTAACTATAGATTGTGAACTGATGTGTTGAAAGTCTATGACTGTTGCTCTAAATTATGTTCAAATTGCTTACCTTAGGTTGTGTCCGCTGAACTCGTACCACATTTCTGTGGGGGAAATGTTTGCCCTTCATTTTTATCCAAATATGTTTTCTGATGCAGGTTTTGGAACTGTGGAAGTGATTTGCTAGTGGATGATATTGTTGTTGTTTGCCTTCTGGTAATGTATTAAATTGGATAATTAAGAAGATGTTAGTGGGCTGGATTTGAACAGTTTCGAATGGGCTGACTTTTAGTGGTTGTGGGCTAATTAATTAATTATTGCTATTTAGTGTGATCTTTTAAATGAGGGGTTACTTTTATTTTGGGATAAAAACACAGATTTTTATTTAATTAAAAAGATAAAATAAGGATTTTCAAATGGTGGCCATTGGGGGCTGCCACATCAGCGATTTTGGATTCACATTTATATATGTATATAGATTACATAATTTGTATTTTTCATCTTTTTAATTATTTATTCAAACTAGACTAGATTCCAAGTTCAAAGCAATAATTATTAGTGGTAATTGTTAGGTTTTATTTGTCCTAAATTTCTTACCATAAATAGGTTTTCCTTTTAGGAAAAGGTTTTGGATTGACTAATCCTTTTTCTAGTAGGAAAAGGTTTAGGACTCTATAAATAGAGACATGTTCCTTCTAACTTAATCAGCATTCACAATGTAGTTTTAAGGGCTTTGAGAGTTTTGGTTAGGGGGAGAATTTATGGGTCACAAGCTTGATATGTTATCACTTGTGTGAACCTCCCATGTATTCCGAGTGAATTCGTTGAGGTTGTTTCTCTCTGTATTTTGTACTCTCATATTTATAGTGGATTGCTCATCTCCTTTGTGGAC
>NC_028647.1:25005193-25019363 GCF_001406875.1 Solanum pennellii | reverse complement strand
TATATATATATATATATATATATAGATAGATAGATAGATAGATAGATAGATAGATAGATAGAAGATTAATATACATACGAAACTCCTTTTATATATAGATAGGAGGTTAATATATATACCAAATAAATATATTGTTTACAAAATTAAATAGTCATACTTATATATTACACTTCACACTTCTTTAAAAAATATGTACCCATCATTGCTTTAATAAATATTTGAATAGTTGTTTTTAATAATTATTTCAGGTTTGATAGGAAAAAAGCCATATTTGTATGTTATGACAAAATTACCACATATACTCTTAAAGAAATTATACAGATAGGTCTTGTTATGCATAACTATGACATATATACAAACAACAAATTATACATAAACAAATTTTATATATATACAATTAACTTTTATGCAATATTTGTATAAAGGAAATTCATATGCATGATAATGGTATATACAACAAATAATCAAAAAAAATTACATATCTATAAAAACAAACAAATAAACGTAATAAACTGAGAACGTATTACTATATACATATAAAAGGGCTTATGATAAAATCATAAAATAGAACTCAATAATTACTGTTTATACATACATATAACATTAACTTTTTCAAATCCATCTTATTCCATTAAGCCAAGGACAATGTCTTCAGATGATTTTGACTGATCACTGATAGAATCGATTACTTTTGCTTTCCTCTTCTTTGTTAAACTAGATTCGTCTTTTGTACTTGATTTTTTAATAATTTCATCCATTCAAATTGGGTCGTTTTCAAATTTGGATCTGCAAAATTGAAAAAATAAATCAATTTTAGACCGATTTTGGTGGTCTCTGAAATTTTTGAAGTTGCTATTGAGAGCGTAGTGATAAAGATTTAAAATTCAAACTAATTTTGTGGAGAGAATTAAGGAGAACTTGAAGGGTATGGGAGAGAGGAAGGAGATGAAGTGAATTGTATGAAAAGAATAACTTTATACAAATTGTGGGTCCCGTCAATAGTAACAAAATATGTAAAACTATAGCTACTCAATGAAAATTAAAGAAACAGTAGCTATATTATTATTATTATTATTATTATTATTATTATTATTATTATTATTAGGGAAAAGGGTCTGATTTACCCCTGAACTTTATGATTTGGAGCTGATATACCCTCCGTTTAAAAAAAGGCCCATATATGCCCTTGCCGTTATAAAAATGGCTCATATATGCTCTTTTTACTTAACAGACCATTATTTAATAAATTAAAAAATCATTTTTATGCTTTAATATGAGAAAATTCCACGTGGCTCTTAAAATACCCCACCCAATTAATTTTCAACGACCAAACCCAATTGAAAACAAGAAAACCCCACCCACTTAAATAACCTAACCCATTTCATTCTATGGTCTCCACTCTCTAGTTCAAGAAGAAAAAATGAAAAACATGTTAGGGTTTCAGTGAGCTCAAAACTGGCGTCCATCAATTTTGATATTGTTCAAAAGCTTATGTAAGTTTCTACTACTTTCTTCCCTTTTCTTTTAAGGATCTTTCGTGTTAAAACTATAGGGTAAAATGTCAGAAAAGTGTAACTGAGTTTACTTATGTGCTTTTCCCCCTTAACATTCTATCCATGGAAGGTTTATTTTCTTACTTTAATACATGACTTTATCTCTTTGAATGCAAAGATGGAATCTTTGTTGGTCCCTAAATAGTTATTATCTCTTTAGGATTTTAAAATTTATTTTTCAGTTGGTTAGTGTTAAATGCTAAGGTGGTCCCTATTATGTCTAAGTTATTTGCTTGTTGCAGGTGTCATTTTGAAGGATGATTGAAGAAGTGGATATTGCTTTCAACTACAGGGGCAATTGGGTAATTTCTCCAAAGCTGGAATACAATATAAAATTTCAGCACACCTGGTATTATAATACTTGTTTAGTTTGTTATGATAATTTGTGTGAATCTTTTACTTCCAAATTTGGATTTAGGGAAGTTCAACAATTGTTGGTCACTGGTCCATCTGGTACTTATTATGTAATTGAAGATAATGATGGAATTAAGGCTCTTCAATACTTATTTTCAAAAGATTTCAAGGTGATAAATGTTTATGCTATAGATGCTCATGAATTGAGAGTTTCTGCCACAAATATCATATATCATACCGAATCATATTTTGTGGATGTTGAAGCTGCTACTGATTGTGATTATAGTGATGTGGAGGATGATACTCTTTATGAAATGGGCGACAATTGTGAAATTGTTGAATATAATTCTAAAGTGTTTCAACGTTATGAACATGAAAAAGAGAGACTTGTGAGTGATGGACTTGAAAATTTTAAGGAATTAGAAATGGGTATGACCTTTAAGACTACAAGAAGCTAGGTAGGTTGTTAGTTTTTATGCTATGGCTAACAAAAAGAAGTCGAAAACAAAAAGAAATGATACAAAAAGAATTAGGTATGAGTGTTATGATGGTTGTCCCTTTACTCTTCTCTAAGGATGGAAAATCAGCAACATTTAAGGTTAAAACATTGAAGCCTAAGCATACTTGTGATGATTCTTTTGTTAATCCATTGACAACTTATCATACCTTGGTTGTTTATTTTAAGGATGAAGTTCAAAATGATCCAAAATACCCTATCAAAGATATGAGAGGAATTCTTGAAAAAAAATTCAAGTTGAATGTCTCAAGATCCAAACTAAAAAGAGCCAAAACAATGGCTCTTGATAAATTGGAAGGCAATTTCGAAGATGACAACAATAGGCTTGAAGCTAAATGGTCAAGAACTTAGACAATCAAATCCAGGATTTGATGTGGTAATTTATATCTCTAAAGATGCACTTGAACAAGGCATAAGAAGGTTTTTGAGAATGTACATTTGCTTCAAGGCTTTGAAGGATGGATGGAAAAGTTTGAGACCTATAATTGGTTTAGATGAAATGTTTCTCAAAGGAAAATGTAAGGGGCAACTATTAATTACTAGTTGTTGGGCAAGACTCAATGAATCATTTCTATCCAATAGCTTGGGCGGTGGTGGAAAAGGAAAACAAAGGAACATGGACATGGTTTATTCAGTTGTTGAAGATTTCATTGGAGCTTAAAAATGGTGAAACTCTGACATTTATGTCTGATATGCAAAAGGTAGATTTAAAATATATTTTTTTCTTATTGCCTTTTCTTTATCTTTTTTCTTACTGTTATTTGTTTCTTTTCGATTTTTAGGGCCTGTTGGATGTTGTAGCTAAAGTTCTTCCAGAAGCACACCATAGGTTTTTTATGAGGCATATAGAATCTAACTGGTGCAAGAAATGGCGGAGTGGTGAAGAGAAAAAATTGATGTGGTGGTGTGCATGGAGTACCTATGGAGAAGAATTCAAAGACACTTTGAAGGTGTTAGCAAAGGTGGATGAAGATTAGCTAGTGATCTTCTTCATTTTCCTGTAATTAAATGGTGTAGGTCATATTTTGATACTCAATGTAAGAATCTGATGGTAGACAATAACTTCACTGAGTCTTTTAACAGTTGGATACTTGAAGCGAGACCTAAACCAATCATCAAAATGTTGGAGGAAATAAGAGTGAAGGTGAAGAATATGTTGGTGAAAAATGAAAAAAATTGACAGAAAATGGCAAAATGATATTAGTCCAACGACTATGAAATTGTACAATGATTTTCAATTAATGGCTACCAGTTCTACACTTGAGTTCAATGGAGATTATGGTTATGAAGTGAAAGATGGACACACGGACACACGTACAGTGAATTTGGTGTTCAAGAAATGCACTTGTAAATTATGGGACTTAGGTGGAATACCATGTCACCATGCCATCAAGGCACTTTTGCATAAAAAAACGGAACCATTGGAAGAGGTTCATTATTGGTACAGAAAAGAGGCTTATTTGTTAACGTACAAGCACAAGTTGCAACCAGTTAGGGGTTCTCAATTCTGGAAAGTCGACCCTGCTCAAGCCATGGAACCTCCAGAAATGGTAAAACTTTTGTCGCGCCCTATTTTTCGCAAAAATGGGTTTTGTGCACGACCCAACAACTCTTTTGGGATTTTGAGTTTGGAGTCGCCACCTAACAAATTAAGGCGCGTTAGGGCACCTATCTAACCTAACTAAGTCTAGCTAAGGTCAACAAGCCAGAGATCAGGGTAAGGGTTCAAATTACCTCGAGGGGAAGGTGTTAGGCATCCCTCGAGGTCCACAAATGTGGGTCCCGGACGTATCTCATGCAATCTAGGTGGGGGTTACAAGTAGCAAATTGGTCACTTCATTTATTAATCTATTTAAGCTTGCTAAGTGATAACAAATATAAAACAATTAAGACTATTTTATTATTTTTTTATTAATTTAGATATGCAAGGCTAGGTAATAACAATAAATAAACAATCAAATTTTTTATTTTTATTTTAACATACGAGACTATGTTATAAACAAATCGAACAAATAAATTATTTTATTATTTCAATTAATATTAAGCATGCTAGAAGGTGATAGAAATAATAAACACAACAAATACTAATCAATTAGATAAAGATAAGCGAGGAGACAAAAATAGTCAAATAGATAAGCCAATAAAATTTTTTATTTTTTTTTATTTTAAGCTACCCCAAATAAATTATTAAACAATTAAGATTACTTCAATTATTTATTATTTGAGCATACGATCTATGTCATAAACAAATATTGCAAATATTAAGCAGTTAATATGTGCGAAAGTAAAGTTTTGAAAAATTGAGCAAATTTTGAATAGAAATTTTATTTTTTAAAAAAAATATTTGTTTCTTTATAGGGGTGATGCCACGATATTGTTAATCGCGCTCTTCCACCATAGAAACAATTTTGTTTTGAGGTCGGTCTTAGAAAAATAATAAAAGTTTATATTTTTTGAAAATGAATTAAAAGATTCAGTTTGCATATAGGCACATAAATATTTACATATAAATACACATAATTCCTTTTGAAAATCATGGGTAGGTGGTACTTCCGGGAACGCATCGGTTTAATTTAAAAATTGGAACTAGACCTCGTAGTTCCTTTGACTTTCCCACTAACGATAGGTTAGGAGATAGTGCTTATAATTAATTTTTAAAAATAAACAATGTCATAATCAATCCAAAGTTTTAAAGGAGGATTGAATAATGACTTTTTTCAAAAAGTCATGTTGCAAAACTTTGTAAGAAGAAAAACTAGTAGAACATTAATGTAGTAAATTTATAAAATGCAAAGATTTTACTATGAAATATATTCAAAAGCCAAGTAGTTTGTTAGATGCATCAAATGATTTTATTTTATTATTATTATTATTATTATTATTTTAAGAAAACAACATATTGCATCATAAGTGCGAAATCTTTAAGAGGACAAATAAGATTACTAATTAATAATATTAGCTAATTTAAAAGGGAGCAAAAATATGCACAACAAATTTTATTGGAGTGGGTATGCTAAAAATTTATTTACAAACCTACAAACATGATTTCTAGGTGTTCAAAACGGAGTAACATATATAGGCATGATTTTGTAAATCTAAATGATATGAACATTTTAATCCTTAGGCATGATTTCTACGTGATAAGACAATTGAAAAGTTATAACATATTTTTTAACATCTAACAGCCTACTAAATTATTAGGATTTGATTTTAATATTCAAAAATTAATGGAATCTAGTTATTTTAAAACTTATTAACAAACAAAGCGTCAAGCATGTTGAAAATTGGTTAGATTACAACACCTACAAACAAGAATTCTAGGTGGTTCAAGATTTAAAATAAAATAAACATATAGGCATGATTTCTAACTTTTAAAAATTACAATAAACAAGTAGCAGGTAAACCCCCTTCCCTTAGGTGATCCCTCCCCCCAAAATATCTTATTTTATATATATGGAGTTAAATAGTTGTACAAACATTACAAGTAAAAATAAAGAACGAATAAACATATATATAACAATAAAATGAGCGAGGCTTCGTCCACAATTTCTTCTAGGCAAATCTTCAACATCTTGAACTCTAAGTTCAAAACCTGGAAGAAGAGATAATGTAACACATATACGATGAGAAAATAATTGTAATGTAGTAGATTTATAGTAGCAAATTACTCTCATATATATGTAAATAACACACAAAAAGAGATAAAGAGTAACCATAGCTATATTATCAAACGAAAAGGATAATGAAACTAACTTGGATGCTTCCTTGTTGTTTCATTTCTCAACACACGAATATTATCAATATGCAAAAAATCAAATTGAAATTAATAAAGAGGACTTACCAATTATGCAGAAAAGATTATCAACTTGTACGATGAGTTGAGAGAATGAATATGTGTATGAGCAATGAGAGAATAAGGAGTGATGAGAGAACTTGTGATTGAGAGTGTGTGTCGGACGGATCCGTTAAGAATCGTTTTTCAATGCACCAAAATATACAAGTGGTTTGTTGAACTTCGAAGCTCGCCTAAAGAGGAAATGCAGTGGCGTCTGGCGGCTCGTTGGCGGCTGCTGCTTCCTCGCTTCTAGAGATGCTGTTTTCTGCCGGTCGTCGTCCGCTGCTCGCCTGGAGAGAGGAAGGGGGGAGGGTAGCGGCTGTCCGCTGCTGCTGGTGTTGTCGGAGCTGCTTCCTGTCGCTGTTTGTTGCAGCTGCTGGTGGTTTCCCGTCGTGCTGTCCCTGCAGGAGAAGAAAAAGGGAGGGAAAACAGAGAGGGGAAACGGGGGGAGGAAGAGGAACGATGGAGAGGGAGAGGGGAAGAGGGAGACGATTGGAGAGAAGGGAAGAAGGGGGAGAGAAAGAGGCGGCCAACAGCTGCTGGCTGGCCGGGGGAAAAAGAAGAGGGGTCGCCAGTCGGAGAAGGGGAAGAAAGGGAAGGGGCGGATAGAAGAGAAGAGAGGGAGAGAGAGGGGCGGCTGGACAGAGGGATGGGAGGAAGGCGGCTGGTCGGAAAGGGAGAGAGGAAAAAGGAGGCGGAGAGAGGGAAAAAAAGGGAGGAAGAGAATGAATTCCAATTTTAGGTTTTGGGGTCTTTTGGTGTTGAAGAAAGAGAATAGGAGATTTAATCACAACCGTTGATTTAATAAGAGATTAAGGTTAGGATTTGATCTAGAATTTAATTAATTAAATAGACGGATGAGATCAAAAGATGAAGTCTTGAAATTAGATGAGTTAGATACGGAATGGCTAAAATTGTAATTAAAATTGGCTAGAATTGAAAGGAAGAGATGGCTATGATTGTAATAAAAATTTAATTGGAGTGGCTAAAATTGAAAGAAACTAGAATAGAATAGGCTAGAATTTAAATTATAGTTTAAGGAAAGTGTAGGAATTACTATTTAATTAAAATACTACATATATTAAAATATTTTTATATAATTGAAAATCATTTAAATTTTAAAACATTTGAATTCATTAATAAATTTAAAATATAATAATATTTACAATAATTTTATAAAGTAAACGATACTAAAATATATAATTTTGAGAAAAATCGACTAAAACTTCAAAACTTTAAGTAAANCATAAATATTTACATATAAATACACATAATTCCTTTTGAAAATCATGGGTAGGTGGTACTTCCGGGAACGCATCGGTTTAATTTAAAAATTGGAACTAGACCTCGTAGTTCCTTTGACTTTCCCACTAACGATAGGTTAGGAGATAGTGCTTATAATTAATTTTTAAAAATAAACAATGTCATAATCAATCCAAAGTTTTAAAGGAGGATTGAATAATGACTTTTTTCAAAAAGTCATGTTGCAAAACTTTGTAAGAAGAAAAACTAGTAGAACATTAATGTAGTAAATTTATAAAATGCAAAGATTTTACTATGAAATATATTCAAAAGCCAAGTAGTTTGTTAGATGCATCAAATGATTTTATTTTATTATTATTATTATTATTATTATTTTAAGAAAACAACATATTGCATCATAAGTGCGAAATCTTTAAGAGGACAAATAAGATTACTAATTAATAATATTAGCTAATTTAAAAGGGAGCAAAAATATGCACAACAAATTTTATTGGAGTGGGTATGCTAAAAATTTATTTACAAACCTACAAACATGATTTCTAGGTGTTCAAAACGGAGTAACATATATAGGCATGATTTTGTAAATCTAAATGATATGAACATTTTAATCCTTAGGCATGATTTCTACGTGATAAGACAATTGAAAAGTTATAACATATTTTTTAACATCTAACAGCCTACTAAATTATTAGGATTTGATTTTAATATTCAAAAATTAATGGAATCTAGTTATTTTAAAACTTATTAACAAACAAAGCGTCAAGCATGTTGAAAATTGGTTAGATTACAACACCTACAAACAAGAATTCTAGGTGGTTCAAGATTTAAAATAAAATAAACATATAGGCATGATTTCTAACTTTTAAAAATTACAATAAACAAGTAGCAGGTAAACCCCCTTCCCTTAGGTGATCCCTCCCCCCAAAATATCTTATTTTATATATATGGAGTTAAATAGTTGTACAAACATTACAAGTAAAAATAAAGAACGAATAAACATATATATAACAATAAAATGAGCGAGGCTTCGTCCACAATTTCTTCTAGGCAAATCTTCAACATCTTGAACTCTAAGTTCAAAACCTGGAAGAAGAGATAATGTAACACATATACGATGAGAAAATAATTGTAATGTAGTAGATTTATAGTAGCAAATTACTCTCATATATATGTAAATAACACACAAAAAGAGATAAAGAGTAACCATAGCTATATTATCAAACGAAAAGGATAATGAAACTAACTTGGATGCTTCCTTGTTGTTTCATTTCTCAACACACGAATATTATCAATATGCAAAAAATCAAATTGAAATTAATAAAGAGGACTTACCAATTATGCAGAAAAGATTATCAACTTGTACGATGAGTTGAGAGAATGAATATGTGTATGAGCAATGAGAGAATAAGGAGTGATGAGAGAACTTGTGATTGAGAGTGTGTGTCGGACGGATCCGTTAAGAATCGTTTTTCAATGCACCAAAATATACAAGTGGTTTGTTGAACTTCGAAGCTCGCCTAAAGAGGAAATGCAGTGGCGTCTGGCGGCTCGTTGGCGGCTGCTGCTTCCTCGCTTCTAGAGATGCTGTTTTCTGCCGGTCGTCGTCCGCTGCTCGCCTGGAGAGAGGAAGGGGGGAGGGTAGCGGCTGTCCGCTGCTGCTGGTGTTGTCGGAGCTGCTTCCTGTCGCTGTTTGTTGCAGCTGCTGGTGGTTTCCCGTCGTGCTGTCCCTGCAGGAGAAGAAAAAGGGAGGGAAAACAGAGAGGGGAAACGGGGGGAGGAAGAGGAACGATGGAGAGGGAGAGGGGAAGAGGGAGACGATTGGAGAGAAGGGAAGAAGGGGGAGAGAAAGAGGCGGCCAACAGCTGCTGGCTGGCCGGGGGAAAAAGAAGAGGGGTCGCCAGTCGGAGAAGGGGAAGAAAGGGAAGGGGCGGATAGAAGAGAAGAGAGGGAGAGAGAGGGGCGGCTGGACAGAGGGATGGGAGGAAGGCGGCTGGTCGGAAAGGGAGAGAGGAAAAAGGAGGCGGAGAGAGGGAAAAAAAGGGAGGAAGAGAATGAATTCCAATTTTAGGTTTTGGGGTCTTTTGGTGTTGAAGAAAGAGAATAGGAGATTTAATCACAACCGTTGATTTAATAAGAGATTAAGGTTAGGATTTGATCTAGAATTTAATTAATTAAATAGACGGATGAGATCAAAAGATGAAGTCTTGAAATTAGATGAGTTAGATACGGAATGGCTAAAATTGTAATTAAAATTGGCTAGAATTGAAAGGAAGAGATGGCTATGATTGTAATAAAAATTTAATTGGAGTGGCTAAAATTGAAAGAAACTAGAATAGAATAGGCTAGAATTTAAATTATAGTTTAAGGAAAGTGTAGGAATTACTATTTAATTAAAATACTACATATATTAAAATATTTTTATATAATTGAAAATCATTTAAATTTTAAAACATTTGAATTCATTAATAAATTTAAAATATAATAATATTTACAATAATTTTATAAAGTAAACGATACTAAAATATATAATTTTGAGAAAAATCGACTAAAACTTCAAAACTTTAAGTAAATTTTAAAATATGTATGTAATCGAATATAATCCTAAAAATGGTTAAAGGTCGGTCAAAATTGGGTGTCAACAACTTGTTGGCAGACCCAAGATGAAAAGAAATAGAGAAACTGAAGAGGCAAGTTTGAGAAAGGGAGCATGGAAGCAGTCAAGAAAAGGAACTCTAATGAGATGCAACAAGTGTGGTGATTTCAATCACAATGCTAAGGGATGTTATAAGGTAATCTCTCTTAGTTTTTTCTTTTAGTTAAAGGTGTTCGTTTTTGTCTATCACAACAATTTTTTTGGGTTGAAGGACCATGAAGAAGATGAGAGTTCACACAAAATAAAAAAGAAAGCAAGCAGTCAAAAGTCGAGGAGTCGAGCAGGAAAAAACTCTACATGTAGTGCCACTATAGAGTATGAGATAGAAGCTTCACCCCAACATTTTCAGACGCAACAGTCTACTGCATATGGTCCTGAGATCGGGAATGAAGAAGATCCAACATTTCGATCAATGGTAATATCTGAGACAGAAACAAGGATGGAAAAGAGGTCTCGAATATTTGAAGGAATAGGAAGCAGGAAGATTGTTTTTAAAGGAGATGCAAGAGGAATCTCGACCCCTTCGAATCTACCATATTCACCAAAGAAGACTACTTGGAAGGGCAAGAAAGCAGTCACAACTGGTCAGTTACAAGCAGAAGTAAAGAAGAAAAGAGTGAAGCAAATGGCAATGAAGGGCAGACAACCCGTGGATACTGATGATGATCTAGTTTAGAAGTTGTGTGGTTGATATTTTTTTGACTTTAGGTGGTTATTTTGGATAGTATTATATGATGTAAATCCAGACAATTTCTTTTGTTGCTAACCATATATTAGATATTTGTGGTTGGTTTAACCACCAGTAGGTTAATCTTCTTTTGTTGGTAACTTGTGTTAAGATAATGTTATGAAAATTGACAATTATGTTCTTACGATGTTAGTATAAAATAAGTCAATCTTTTCAAGTTCCATTTTAAACTGTGTAGTAACAAGATGTATATTATCATGGAAACAAAATTAGGATTTACAGTATTTCTTTTGTAAGCAAAAAGGAAAATCCAAGATTGAAGAGTTTTTCTTCCATAAGACAAAACAAGACAAATTACAGTATGCAACATGAAGCAATGAGCCTTTCTTTCACCACAATCTCAGGAAAAAATGATAGAATTAGACTGATTATGTCACTCAGAAGAGTAAATTATACACCCAACAAGTTAAAAACGACAACCAAGAGAGATGCCAGGACAATGGGGTTGAGTGATTATTAGTTCTAGTTATTCCCAGAGGGATATGGAGTTTCTGGTGATCAGAAACATCCCTGCTGATGATCTAGCCCCCTTTATCAAAACAATGGTCCAAAATGTCAGAGCTGAATGCAGGACACTGGGATGTCTTTTACCAATGTTTTTTCTAGGCTTCTACGTCATGCTCCGTACTTTGGAGCCTTCCAAAGCTTGAATGCCACTTCATGTAGAAATCTATCTATTGGAATCATAAGGTTTGCGCCATGCTCGTTGAAAGATGAGAATGCAAAATATCAGGATCTTCAATTTAGATGTTAGCAGACAATAACTCTTGTGATAACACTAAATTTGAAGGTGTTATGTGATAGAATTACACAGTAGAGATCAAGCGCAAAATCAAGGATACTACGAGTAATGACACTCAAATGTTAGGAAGCTGATGCAAGTACTGCACATTGTAAAAGACACGCAGAAAGGTTCTTGATTTCTGCTGGCTACTCTATACGGGTTAATAAATTAGGAGAACTTTAAGTGTTAAAGATACCTCGTGCATTTCAGAGGAATACGAGTATAGAAGAGCCATTAACCATTCTCCTTAGTTGTGTCATCACATTTCTGAGCAATGAAAGGAACCTGTTGACGATTTGATATATTCTGCACTACAAATAAGCTAGAAATCTTGAACAGTACCATTATTTGTAAACACTCATTTTCATTTGGGATTGGAAAAGGAGAAGACAGAAGTATTTAGCTTGTAAATATTTAAACCAAAGTTAATATTGAGTCGTGATTTTCCTTCTTTAATTGTATAACTTTGACGAGGGAAAATAAGAGAAAGTTTAGAGTTACTCTCTTGTCTACTGTCAGCAATAGAAAACTTGGAATCATCAGACTCACAACAGCGCCATTGCTCAACAAAATTGTCATTGATTTTTTTTCTTGTTGAACGGGAGAGTAGAGACCATAGAATGAAATGGGTTAGGTTTATTTAAGTGGGTGGGGTTTTCTTGTTTTCAATTGGGTCGGGTCGGTAAAAATTAATTGGGTGGGGTATTTTAAGAGTCACGTGGCATTTTCTCAGATTAAAGCATAAAAAATAAATTTTTAATTTATTAAATAATGGCCTGTTAAGTAAAAAGGGCATATATGATCCATTTCTATAACGGCAAGGGCATATATGGACCATTTTTTATACGGAGGGTATATCAGCACCAAATCATAAAGCTCAGGGATAAATCAGACCCTTTTATTATCTCCTTCTTTTTCCTTTTAAACAAATTTAGAAGCATCATCAAAAATTTTTTTTTAAAAAAGTTACCGTGTTCAAGTTAATTTTAAAATGTTCCAAAATTTTGTTTATTATAAAAAAAATGGTTTTACAGTTGCACTGTCCTAATTTTTATTTTTATTTTTTAAAAAAATGGTATAGATTTAATTAATTTTAATTATTTAAAAAATATGTTATTTTGTAGTAATTGTGTATCATCCACTATTATTATTTTTATTTACATATTTAGTTTCATTATAGTTTTTTTTTACATTGAATTAGAAATTTCAATCAGACAAACTTGAAAATTTTAAAAAGATTGAAAGAAATTATTTTGATTGTAAACTCACTAATTACACTCAAACATTACATCTCAATTACATTACATATGAATATATAAATTATTACTTGAAGAAATCTCAGATTCTTTTTTTCCATAGTTATCTTCTAATTTGTTGTTGCAAATGCTCCCAGTGAAAGATTGTCCTCTCATAAAAGATAAAATAAACAACAAAAATATTGAAATTAATGAGTAATAAAGAGACTAAGACAATTTTTTTAGAAAATGATATTGTGCCAATAAAAAAAAGTGGTCAATATGCTCTTTGGAGAAAAAAAGTGTTCATGCGAGGGACAGATTAAGGAAGTGGGAAGTTGTGGTGTTTTTATAATCCTCTTTTTGTTTTTTATTTATTTTATTATTTATATTTTTTTATAGTATCTGTTTTTTTTTAATTATTGTTATTATTATTTCTATTATTATTATTATTATTATCATTATTATTATTATTATTATTATTATTTGTTTTGCTATAAATAAGGAGGTTGTGGAAACATATTATTATTATTATCATTATTAAATAAATAACTTTTTTCAAACAATTTTTAATTATCATTTAAAAAACTCAAAATTTGAGGATGTATTACCATTTTGTTAATGTGTTTTTTTAATTAAAAAACAAACAATTTCTATTTTATTTAAAACTCTAATTTATCTTCTAAAATAGTAACTTCTTTTGTTTATTAAAAAATTAATTAATTAATAATAATAATCTAAAAATTAAAAATTAATATATATATATATATATATATATATATATTATTAATAATATTATTATTATTGTCAATAATTATTTTAAACCCTTTATTTTATTTAACTTTCAATCAAACGATTGGACGATCGAGATCGAATTAAAGACTTTTAAACCTAGACTCTACCACAACTACCCTAAGAGTGTGTTTGGTATGAAAGAAAACATTTTCTAGAAAATGTTTTTCAAATCAACTCATTTTCTTCAAAATTAAGGAAAATGACTTCCCTTCAAAAATTAAGGAAAACATTTTTCAAAGCTCTCCTCCAATTTTAAATTACATTTTTTTGGGAAAAACATCAATTTAAAAAAAATATTTTCAATTTCAAAATTTTATTTTTTCACCCGATCTCTGACCACGGCCCCCTCACCCAACACCACCCCTTCCCCAAAAAATTAATTTTGATTTTAAAAATATTTTCAACTCAATTTTTATTTTTAAGCTCCTACCTC
>NC_028647.1:24998670-25004816 GCF_001406875.1 Solanum pennellii | reverse complement strand
ACCCCAACCCCAACCTCCCAAAAAATTAATTTTATTTTATAAAAATACTATCAACTTTAAATTTTTAGTTTTTCACTTCTATCCCTCCCTCTGCCTAACCCCACCCCCCCTCCTATCACCACCATCCAAAAAATAATTGTTTTTAAAAAATATTTTTAATTTCATAAATTATTTTGTATTCTAGTAAAAATAAAAAATATTTCTTAAATATATTTTTCATTTCCAAAAAATATATTCTACTCACCAACCAAACATGAGAAAATAAATCTAAAATCTACTTATTTTCCAACATTTTCCATGGAAAACATTTTCCTTTCTTACCAAACACACCCTAAGACTCTACTCTATTTCCCGGATTTCAATTAAACCCTTCGTATTGTCCAGAGAGAGATCAAATCAACGCCTCTTCAACTTTTTGCAGAAAAAACCGAGGCTCCTCTCCCATCGGCCGCCACGCCCCTTCCCTCAGACCTGCACGAGCTACTTTTCCTCCACCGTCACCTATGGCCGCCCCAGAGCGTTCTATCCTATCACCTTTTCCTCAAACAGCCTCTCTCTTTCGGTGTCAGAAGAACGACTATGGCCCCACACGAACCCCACCTCCCTGTCTAAAGAACGACTATGGTCGTTGGAAAATGGCCCATCAGTCGCTCACCCTCTCAAATCGACCTAAAAAGGTGTATTTTTGAGGAATTTTCTTAATTGTCATGATTACTTAGTTGTTTCCACTAAGAATGGTGTTTTCAAGAATTCAAACTTTGAATTCCTGGAAACCAAATTAACTGTAAATGAGGACTTCAGTTCTCATTCATTGGGACAGACAAGAGAAAAACGAAGGAGAATCACTAAAAACATCATCCATTGTCATCCACGGGAACATCGAAGAATCGAGGGAAGATATCGATCAACGTCCAAAAAAAACAATCTAGAAATCCGAGAATCAACTGTTTTTTGTCTCTTTTCTTACTATTTCTTGAGTTTGAGCTGGAGAAGGAGTTCGGAGTTGAAATCTCTTGACGTCAAATCTTTAGTTTGCTGCTCCACAAGGTCAGTATTTGGTTTATTCAATGTTATCTTATACATATCATTTCTGTTTAAGTCGGAATCTGTCACTGCTCATTCTTGTGTTTTCTTTCATTCTTTATATAATGTGAGTGCTTTGTATATTCTTGTCGCTGGTTTTAAATGTATGGTTATATTGAATAAGTTGCTTTATTTTCAAGATTATGTAGTACAACTCTTTCGATGTTTCATTTCTATTCTCATGGATAAACGATATTAAGCATGGAATGTGTGCATATAGTGAGTCGTTGATAACGGAGTATTTAGTTTACATCTTTTAGCTCCAGATTCTGTCCCAAAATGATCTCCTCGTGGATCTATCATGTGATTTCTTTGATAATATTAGGACGAATGTAGTATTCACTTTGAATGATTGAATGTATAAATCTTCCAGTCGAATAATTAAGTGAATTATAGCTTCATCGCGTTATAGTTATGACATGAACATGTCTCGTTAAATTTGTCTAAATACATACATTTGAGACCATTAGAGTCGCCCTAATACACCAAGTTATTAGCTTTAGTTGGTTGTGTCATCCTTTAACTAAAAATCTTTTAAGTTAAATAGATTGGAATGTGTTCGCTGCCCATACATCTGTATGTTGATCATTTTGACATGGTCTGATAAATATTCGAATGTTAAAAACTTTCTCCTTGACCAAGTTTTGGAAACGGTAAATATTTCCCCTGTTTTTAGTTTTAAAAATTGTAGCATGGTACTTTGTTATCGCTTGTTCCATTCTATGCCTGTGTTTTGTTTGGGACTGGTGTTTTCTAAAGTTAGTAATGAAGACGGAAAAGATCAGTTTTGCCCAAGAAATGTGTAAAGCAGACAAAGACCTGTATTTGGTGTGTTTTCCAATTGGTATTAGTTATTGACTCTCTTCTCATGATATCTGGATGTGCGATAAAACGTGAAAAAATCTCTGAATACAAATGTCTCTTTCTATTTACTAAAGTGCACTACTTATTTGCTGAAAGTTGGTATCTTCACATTGCACATTGGTGTTGTCTCATCTTATTGTGAAATACATGAGATTGATTTTGGTCTGCTAGCTTATTCTATGTTTTTTTGCACCTTAGCTTGTTGTCTATAAAATATGGAAACTCGCAGCTGCTTATGTCGTTAATATGAACTAGAATTAGAATCAGCTTAAAAGTGCAAGACATGTCTATATTTCCGCATTTGAGTTTTACAGCGATTTCGTGATATGATTTGCGTTGCTCTACTGTTTAGTGACATTTATGTTTAGGACCCACCAACACTTTTTCTTAGTATGTTGAATTGCAAATAGTAGGACAATGTTCTTGTCTTTCTCACGACTCATTTTGGTTGATCTGAAAACACACCTTAGACAACCCTTTTACTTGCTTGTAGTTTGGATCAAGAAGTTTAGACATCTCTGTCCAAATCAGGGAAGCGAATGACAACCTACATTACCGCTGGTGTCTAGCAGCTCCATTGCGTCAATAGTGTCTAGTGCCTCTTCTTCTCTTTAAGAATTTATGTCCTCAAAATATATTTATATGTTGTTTTTCTTCTAATCAACTTTACAGAATGACAACTTTACATTTAATGTTTCTCTTGTTTATTTGTGGGAGTTTTTGTAGAGAACATTTTGGCTATGTTGGTGAGCATATGCCATTTCCTTCCTTATCCTTCTAATGTCGCACTTGTGGTGATCATTTGGTTAAGCCATACATAGAATTTTACGACTATTATTTGTTTTCAACTATGCATTACTAACAACATTTGTAGCTTTCTTTACTCAAAATAAGAGTGCAGAATGTAGATTCTAAAGATTTAAAAGTGCTGATTTTTTTAGCTTAAAAAGGGGGGGCAGATTTTGAGAGCTTGAGAGTAACAATTTGAACATTAAAGTGCACATTTTGAGTGCAATAAAATACATCTTTTACAAACATTGTAAGTGTTGGAATTTAGTACATAGAATTGTTTATGTTCTAGAGTACTAATACAACCTTTTTTTTGAGAACTCTAAAACGGGTAGATTAGTTGATAGAACACAACTTTAAAATGGAATACAATTAATTTTTTTCTTTAAAGACAAATGGCCTAAAATTTGGTCCCCAACCTTAAAGTTAATTTTTTAGAAAAGCTTTTACCCAAAAATTATATCCATTTTTAAGCCCTCCCGCTCGTTAAAAAAATATGATTAAATTTTAACTAATTTTCTCTAAGAATATAGTTGATATCGCTTTATTCTCAAGATTTTTTTATAGTTATCATTTTATAAGTTGTTATACATTAACGCTTTCTTGTAAAGCTAGTTTATATTATTTTCATATTTTCTCTTAAACCCCTTTTAATGAGCTCTCTTCTAATTAATCTAATTTTGATAGGTTAACTATTTTTAAACAAACCCTTTTTAAAAATAAAAGAGTTTTCAATCTCTCTCCTTTAGGATAATTAGGATCTCTTATCTAAAATTGTATAAGTTTTAGTAGGCCCTTAATAGGAGTTAACCTTAACATTATTTAGTCTAGTATTTAGATCGTAATTCTTCATCTTTGAAATAATTAGGCGACTTTAGACCCTTTAAGACTAAACGTAGTAGAGCAATGAGTTGGGGTAAGTAACCAATAATTAGACCCATTTTATTTTATTTTACATCACCCCTTTTCGGAAAAAAATATATTTACCATTGTCACTTTTTTAAATCGAATATTACTAAAACATTTTAATTTTGTGAGATGTTATATCAAGATTTTAGATATGCTAAGAGGTTCAAAATACATACATATATATGTCATATGCAAAAGGTACAAATTCTATTTTTAGTTTCTCTAAACATAATTTATTATTTTTGTTACACTTCATATTATTTTTCTCATATCTACTATCATTTTTTTAAATGTTACTATTTTTATAATTTATAAATCCTTACACTTTAATATACACATTACTTTATTACATGTTTATACTCAACTACTATCTTATTTTATTTTCTTTCACGTCTTAATAAAACAATATATTTTCATAAATTCAACATCTATATATTTTTAGGACACCTTCACTAGGATACCTCTATATTTTTAAATATAAATTATCATACATTTTAGTGCATTTATTTATTGATTTTTCTTATTATATAATAAACATACTGCTACAATTTTTTTAATAAACATATATATGTCGTACATTTTATTTTATCCTTTTTAAAACTACTAAAATTTACTTACTATTGATTTTAAAGCAAATAAATAAACAAGTTTTCCTAATCATATTTTTCTAAATAGAGTTTAAGGACTATCTTTAGGTAGGCTCTAAGGGATGCTTAACTCCTTCCCCTCGAGTAACCAAAACACTTACTTAGAATCTTATTGGTTTTGCAAATTAAAACAGAGTTTAATTTACATATTAAAAATTGATTTTCCTAATATTTTTCTTAAAATTTAGGTGGCGATTCTAAACCAAAACAATTTTTTCTGTCAAAATCAGAGTGTCAGCTATATTATGTTGTGAACTGTTTTGGCCTGGTTCGAAATAGGTTACGACAGGCCTTACTGAAGGTACAATTGGCAAAAGCACAAATGGAGGGACCTGGTTGAGCTGAAGTCTCCGAGTTGAGGAAGAAGAATGAAACTCTTTTGGCCGAAAATGTTGTATTGAAAGAGAAGCTGATCAAATCAAATGATGCTGCCAACGATCACCTCTCTCGTCATCCAATCACTTACCCAAAAACCTCCCTCCTTTAGTCCCTTCCTAATCCTTGATCAATTCCTCCCTCTTTTCCCTTATCCTTGTGTGGGATTGTCCGGGGTTATCTTAGGGCCCGTTTGGATGGACTTAATAAAAGCAGCTTTAAAAAAGTACTTTTGAAAGTGCTGAAACTTATTTTTAAAATAAGCAGTTATGTGTTTGGATAAAAGTGCTGAAGTTGCTATGCCAAACGTGAAAAGGGAAAAATGGAAGAAAGAGATGTTAGGGTTATGTTGTAATTTGGAGATTGTATAAAAATATTAAGGGCAAAAAGATAAAAATGTGGTCAACTTAAAACAGCTTATAAGCTAAAAAAAAAAGCACCCCTACCCCAGCTTTTAACTTTTGGCTTAAAATAAGTTTTTTTAAACTTAAAATAAGCTATTTTCAGTATTGCCAAACAGCTAAATAAGTCAAAAATTAGCTTTTAAGTCAGTTTGACCAGCTTTTAAGCTGAGCCAAACAGGCTCTTAGTATTTTAATTATAATGTATTGAATGTTTTCTTTAAATACAATGAAATGGATCTCTGTTTTGTACATGGTCTTGCTTACTTTCATGCTTTTCTTTTTATGATTGTGTTGCTAATTGGCCATGATTCTATCAATCTTGCATACTACTGATCCTAGTTTACTGTCTTTTTTTTGTATGATGCCAAAAGGGGGAAATATTTGCATGCTCAGGTTGAAGGTTGGTTGGGTTAGGAGATGTTGTTGAGAAGGGTGATAACATATTGTTGTGGGAAAGTTGATTGGCCTGTTGATAGGCGATAAGTGTTGATTTATTTGTCATCATAAAAAATGGGGGAATGTTATATTTTAGTTTTGATGATTTCACAAAGAAAGGGATCTAGTTAGGGTACCTGATCCCATTGTGTGAACCATGCTCCTACTTCGGAACGACAGCTGGGAATAGTACACTGCCAACACTGGTCCTGGTGGAATGCGACACACATCTGTGCTATGTAGCAAAGCCGTTAGCTAATGGTATTGTTGTCCTTACTTTTGGATTTTAGTTCCCATCACATATAAGGACAACATCATTAGACAAAAATATAGTTTTTGCACTATAAAAAATGATTGAAGAATAGTGCAAAGACCACACCTGAAATATCTTCTGGCGGAACAACAAGGGACCTGAAAGAGTTATCTTCGTTCCTAATTTTCTTAGGTTTATATTTCAGTTTTTCACGTTGTAGATCTCTTTTTGGGTTATAAAGGAAGTGTATCAGTGATTGTTCTTCTCAGTGAGTATCGTTTGGAGTGATAGCTGGAGTTAGCTATTTGAGTTGTTGAAGTCTAAATCAACTAGACTTAGTTGCTTAGATCTCTTCATAGCAGAGTTACTCCATTTGGGGGGGGGGGG
>NC_028647.1:24994309-24998569 GCF_001406875.1 Solanum pennellii | reverse complement strand
GGGGGGGGGGGAGGATCTAGAGTTAAATTCCTAGGTTACAAGAGTTTGTAATCTGACCATTGTTTCATTTTGAGTGAAATGGAGTCGGGTTGAAATCTTGTGAGTACATATCATGGTTTTGAAAGCTCTTGAACAACGAGGTTTCCACGTAAACTACTTGTGTCTTTCACTTTAGCGTTTGCATTGTTATTACCGTTCTGTTTGTGTCAATGGACCTGGTCTTTGACGAATGGTGGACGCATAGAAGTAGTAGTATATTTTGGAAAGTAGACTAAGGACATGGTGAGAAGGGTAAAAAGATAGGGAGGAGACATTCCAACTATTGACCAAACTATATTGGCTAATTGTACTAGTCAGTTCATGCTGAAGAAGCAGGCCTTATATGAGGCTATGGAGAGTCAGGTCATGCTTGATCTCGGGGTGGTTCCACAAGTTGATATGATGACCACTATAACTTTTTTTTTTAAAAAAAAAATTAAAGTCAAGACATAGACCCATTATTATTTCAAAATAAGAAAGAGTCCAAAACCAGGCCCAAAAGTGACCTAGCCCAAAAAGTGGAAAGGTCACCATATTTATGCTTGAAGAAGCTGGCCATGGTTGCCTTCATTTTCCTAGAGAGCTCACCATCGTCCAATCCCGGAGAAGCACCAGTAACTACTTGGAAAGTAATCTCCATCTTCACTTCTAGATAAAGTGAAAAGAAAAATAAATCTTCTCTATTTCGCAATAGGATTAGGAACCTCAAGGCTTCAAGATCCATGTGTTTTGGTTGAATCATACAGTAAATAGGATCTTGCATCAGGTAAGAAATAACAGATTCTACTAGATCTATTGATTTCGTCACTTTGCATACACAAGAACCATTCGTATTGCTGAAGTGTTGGAATAAAACAATTGACAGTCAACTCTTTTATATTGTATAAAATTTCTAGACCAAAACTTGATGGATTGAATCTCAACAGAGATTAATACCACCATCTAAATTTTAGTCTGACCCTTATAACGTCAAATCTTTTGTGTTACAAATTTTTTTGGTTGACGAAACAATAGAATTATTGTTTGGTTAGTTTTGAAGATAAGTTTTTCACATTTTTTTAAAAAAAGTTGACAATTTCAAGTGAATTACTTTTCACTCACAAAGGTTTAGCTGTTTTTTTCTCTAAATAAACAGAATATCCAAACACGTTCTTACTCCTAAATACAATTTTTCTATTTGACTTCAAATACTACTCTCTTTTTTTGGTTCAAAAAGCACTCAATTTATGTCCAAACGTCTACTTACTTTTATAAGATTGTATAAAATTAATTTTAAGTAGAGTGTGTTGAGATTCATTAGTTTAGCTTTTAGTTTAGTAAGTCAGCTTAACAGTTAATTAAGTCGACTAGTTAGTTAGGATGACAGTTATGTTATTTCTTGATATTTGTTGATTAATTAGTTAGAGTGCAGAAGTGTGTATATACTAGACAAGCACATGTATTTTTCTTCTAATTCAAGTAATTCAATACAAAAACAATATTCTCCTTCCAGATTCTTCTCAAGGGATCCAATGGAAGCTCAACCTAGCTTAACAATGGAGCTTCATCACTGATTTTAACATGATATCAGAGCAAGGTTACTTATACATGTTCTTCTTTTCTTCTTAGTCAACTACATACATTGTTTTCTTCCATTTTTACAGAATTGAAATTGAGTCCCCCAATTTATTCGTTCACTCAATTTTTCCATCTTTGTTTCTAGTTTTCTGATTACTTCTTCTTGTTTGAACTACTCACATCATTTCTTCTCTTTGTTCGATTGAGATTTGATCCATTGCGTATATCCTCATATAATGGTGAAAGAAATAGATCCAATCGATCTTATGTACATACACCCATTTGAGAGTGTCGGCTTTGGAATAATACCTACTGCGTTTGATGGAGTTAATTACAGGTCATGGAGACGAGGAATGTTGCGTGATTTGTCCGTTAAGAATAAAATGGGTTTCGTCATTGGCAAACGTAAAAAGCCAGTTCAAAATGATCCTCAAATCAACCAATGGGAGAGATGTGATGACATGGTCACCTCATGGATTTTGCATTTACTTTCGAAAGACATGACTGACATCCTACAATATGTAAGCAATGCTGCTGAACTCTTGCAAGAGTTGGAGGATAGATATGATCAAACTAATGGTGCGAAGCTCTATAAACTCCAAAAGGAAATTAGTGATTTAGTTCAAGGATCCATGGATGTTACTACCTACTACACTAAGATTAAAAGACTATGGGAGGAACTTGAAACTTTAGATGTCAGTAATCAATTTAATTGTGTATGTGTTTATGGTGCCAAAACAGCGATATACAAGGCTGAACAGGATAGAAGATTGACACAATTTCTAATGGGGCTAAACAAGGTGTACACTATTGTGAGGGGAAGCATCCTAATGATGAATCCTCTTCCAACTTTTGCTCAAGGATTTTCTATCCTAATTTAAGAGGAAAAACAATGAGAGGCAAAACCACCATTTGACTATGGAAGCCGCATCACTGAATGCTCATGGAGGAAGTCAGTTCAAGACAAACTACAACACTCAATACAAAAACAACATAGGGAATAGATATAGACAACAATTTGGTAACTTTCAACAAAAAGGTAGTTCTTCAAGCCTCCGATTGTTTTGTGACTACTGCTAAAGGCCGGGATACATAAAAGACAAGTGTTATATATTACATGGGTTTCCACCGAATTTCAAGTTCAGAAAAGGGAAGAATGCAACCACTGCTGCTGTGGATGGAGAATCAGGTGAATCGTTTATAGGACATCATAAGGGTACCAACAGCCAAAGAGGAGGCAGTTACACTCTTCAACATTTGACTAGGGATGAACAAATCAAACTGATTTATCTTTTGGAAAGCTTTCAGGGAGGATCAACATGTGAAGCTTTGAACAACATCAACATTGCCAGTGGAGCTGCAAACTTTGCAGGTATTCTTGCCCGTTCTATTTATAGTGAAATTATTACAGACCTTTCATATAAATGTTGTCACCCACCTGCTAACCTTTGGATTCTAGACTCAGGAGCATATAATCAAATGTCATATAACAAGAATCTTCTCACTAACATTAGTACACTACCTTATCCTTTTCTAGTCACTTTTCCAAATGGATACAGGGTAACCCCCCAGTTTTAAGTTCAACCTTATTTCAATTCATTCTCTAACTATGCAGTCTATCAGGTCCAACATTAACTTTTCTGCCTTGTCATGCATCTTGCAGGCCCCTTCAATGAAGAGGCCTGTGGATATTCGTAGAGCAAGAAATGGACTATACTTCCTCTGCACAAAGTGCCAGTTTCCTCAAACTTCCCATTTTTCATCTTCTATTTCTGTTTCTATTCTTTTAAACAAACCTGCTAATATGTGTGATACTTGTAATTCTACTGTTTTAGTGTGATAATGTTGCTTCTAACACTCATACTCATCCCAGACTCTCTTTTCCCCCATCTGTAAATGCTCACATATCAGATAATAAAGCAAGTTGCTCTCTTTCTAATTCTATTTCTCTCAATTGCTCTTCTCATGGAGATTGTGTAGACCCTTTGTGGCATAACAAGTTGGGACATTTTCCTTTTGTGAAATGAGGGGGATATCCTCTATATCGACCCATATTTACCCAAACAACCTTTCTTGTGTGACATATGCCCCATGCAAGACAAACCAAAGTCCCATTTCCACAAAAATCCATTACCCCTTCTTCCACCAAATCCTTTGACCTCATATACATAAATATTTGAGGACCATATCATGTACCTAAGACTGGTTCACGGAATGGGACATATCGGTACCGTTCTGGTATCGTTCCGGTTCGTTCCGGTTCGTCCCGTTTCGGTTGCCTACGGGACGGGATGGGATAGTCTGAACCGGTACACGGAACGGGACAGAACCGTGATTTCGTACCGGTGTACCGGTACCGATTCATCCTGGTTCATTCCGGTTTCGTTCCGGTTTATTTAATATATATTAATTTTTTTATATTTTATATTTTATATAATTTATATTTATATTTTTTATAAATTATATTTTATATTTTGACACTTGGCACGAGCCACTGCCCGCCCCTGCTTTCCTGCAGTCTGCAGTCTGCACTCTGCAGCTTTTGATAAAGCTGCAGTGCTGTCTGCAGCTGCAGCCCGGCCCCCCGCCCCCCGCCCCCTACCCTTTTCCCGGACAACGGTCATTTTAAACGGAAAAAATTAAAACCGCTAGTTTTTTTGTTTT
>NC_028647.1:24992699-24993864 GCF_001406875.1 Solanum pennellii | reverse complement strand
GGAAAAAATTAAAGCGGCTAGTTTTTTTGTTTTATAAATTAGAGTTGATTTCTAAAAATTTTATATACAAAGTTACAACTTACAAACATAAGTTTGAGTCTTTGAGAGAATATATATTTCCATTCATATTTATAACTTATAAGATTTAGCAATTACGGATTATAAATTCAAAAATTTCAAATTTTCAATATTCAATTCAGTTCTAAATTCTTTATATCATTTGGTCATTTGGTGTATTTCGGAAGAGGAATCTTCTTCAAATTTCAAGTTTTGATATCAATATTTTAATTTTCATTATAATCGTTTGTTCTTACACAAACGTTTGGTAACTTCGTTCCACTCTCTAACCTTATATTTATTTTTTGTATTTATTATTTGTAACTTGTAAGTTGTTCTTATTATTATTGTTCTTGTTAAGTTTTGTATTTTTTAATTTATAATTTTATATCATGGAGTCTTCTAAAAAAAGTGGATGTAAAAAAGGTCTAGTAATCAGTAAAAAATTAGTTAAAAAAACTAATAAAGGTGCTAGTTCTTCTAAATCTAAAATTCCTCTTGTTAGAAAATTCAGATACTCCTATGATTTCCCATGAACTCTATGAAAGACATTATGGTATTAATCAAGAAAATGAAGAAGTGAAAATGGATGAAAAATTAAATTTAGATGAAGAAGTAGATTTAGATGATACACCGACTAGCCCCGACCTCAATAGTATAGGTGTTGAAGCTCCACCTCCGGTTGGAACTACTCGTCCCCCTATTATTCCAACTAGAGGTAAGACCAAGGTACAACGTTCTTTAAAATCACATGTGTGGAAATTTTGTTATTTGAATGAAGAAAAAAGTTTTAGTATATGTAATCTTTGTAAACAACATTTTAAATATACATCTGGTGGGACTAGAGGTTCAACGGGGGGATCAAAAAAACATTTGATTAACAAGCATAGTAAAGAGTGGTTTGCATATATGTCTTCTCTTAAAGTTGTTGAAAATTGTAATGTTGAAGAATCGGTTAGAGGATCAAATATGGTTCAAAGTGAATTAAATACTTTGAACCCAAGTGGTCCTCTTACACATCGATTCTATAACAAGGATCGTGATCGTGAAAACTTTGCTAACATGGTTGTTGTTTGTGGTTTACCTTTTAGTTTTGGAGAACATCCGG